>NC_064923.1:296378276-296681155 GCF_023897955.1 Schistocerca gregaria
AAGTGCTCAGATGGAAACCCAGTTCTAAGCAAAGAAGAGAAAGCAAAAAGGTGGAAGGAGTATATAGAAGGTCTATACAAGGGCGATGTACTTGATGTCAATATTGTGGAATTGTAAGAGGATGTAGATGAAGATGAAATGGGAGATACGATACTGCGTGGAGAGTTTGACAGAGCATTGAAAGACCTGAGTCGAAACAAGGTCCCCCGAGTAGACAACATTCCATTGGAACTACTGACGGCCTTGTGAGAGCCAGTCCTGACAAAAATCTACTATCTGGTGAGCAAGATGTATGAGACAGGCGAAATACCCTTAGTCTTCAAGAAGAATATAATAATTCCAATCCCAAAGAAAGCAGATGTTGACAGATGTGAAAATTACGGAACAATCCGTTTAATAAGTCACAGCTGCAAAATACTAATACGAATTCTTTACAGACGAATGGAAAAACTAGTAGAAGCCGACGTCGGGGAAGATCAGTTTGGATTCCGTAGAAATGTTGGAACACGTGAGGCGATACTGACCCTACGACTTATCTTAGAAGTTAGATTAAACAAGCGATAACCTTCGTTTTTAGCATTTGTAGACTTAGAGAAAGCTTTTGACAATGTTGACTGGAATACTCTCTTTCAAATTCTAAAGGTGGCAGGGGTAAAATACAGGGAGCGAAAGGCTATTTACAATTTATACAGAAACCAGATGGCAGTTATAAGAGACGAGGGACATGAGAGGGAAGCAGTGGTTGGAAAGGGAGTAAGACAGGGTTGTAGTCTCTCCCCGACGTTATTGAATCTGTATATTGAGCAAACAGTAAAGGAAACAAAAGAAAAATTCGGAGTAGGTATTAAAATCCATGGAGAAGAAATAAAAACTTTGAGGTTCGCCGATGACGTCGTAATTCTGTCAGAGACAGCAAAGGACTTGGAAGAGCAGTTGAACGGAATGGATAGTGTCTTGAAAGGAGGATATAAAATGAACATCAACACAAGCAAAACGAGGATAATGGAATGTAGTCGAATTAAGTCGGGTGATGCTGAAGGAATTAGATTAGGAAATGAGACAAAGTAGTAAAGGAGTTTTGCTATTTGGGGAGCAAAATAACTGATGATGGTCGAAGTAGAGAGGATATAAAATGTAGACTGGCAATGGCAAGGAAAGCGTTTCTGAAGAAGAGAAATTTGTTAACATCGAGTATAGATTTAAGTGTCAGGAAGTCATTTCTGAAAGTATTTGTATGGAGTGTAGCCATGTATTGAAGTGAAACATGGACGATAAATAGTTAGGACAAGAAGAGAAAAGAAGCTTTCGAAATGTGGTGCTACAGAAGAATGCTGAAGATTAGATGGGTAGATCACATAACTAATGAGGAAGTATTGAATAGGATTGGGGAGAAGAGACGTTTGTGGCATAACTTGACGAGAAAAGGGATCGGTTGGTAGGACATGTTCTGAGGCATCGAGGGATCACAAATTTAGTATTGGAGGGCAGTGTGGAGGGTAAAAATCGTAGAGGGACACCAAGAGATGAATACACAAAGCAGATTCAGAAGGATGTAAGTTGCAGTGGGTACTGGGAGATGAAGAAGCTTGCACAGGACAGAGTACCATGGAGAGCTGCATCAAATCAGTCTCAGGACTGAAGACCACAACAACAACAACATACAGCGTAAGCAATATGCTTTACTATCTATTTCAGTGTGATGACGTTTCTCAAGCAGATTTTATTTATTATGTTTGAGGGTTTCAGTTTGTTTCAAGCGGGATACGATTCTTATTTGAGTAGTACTGCAGCTCGTTTACTGTCCTTTCTTTCCTAATAATGCTTTTAACATGTTCATTCTGCTTAAGCATACGTCTGATACGAGTTACACTGTGTAATAGGAAATGTGGCTTCGTAACCACTTCAAACTACGTTTCCTGTCTCTTTTTAATATTTTAGTCCTGTTATATCCCTAACTAAAGCTTAAAATATTGTTACAGAAGTAATTGTGTACGTGCTCACTTTGTTTCAGTGGTGTTGCTTGTTTTTATATGAGGAATGTGTTAAATAATACATATACTGGGTGTGAAATATTTGCGTAAACTAAATTTCAGAGCGCTTAGATGAGATAATTAGAAACACTATTTATGTGTCAAAATTTCATTGACGTATAACACACAACTTGAACCTGCGCTACCAATTGTCTAACCTAATTGTCTAACATATTCATGGCAAACAAACGTTTCACGAGTAATGGTTGCAGCTTTTGACGCCAAAGAAACTTTTCTAAAATGCCTAACACTTTATTTCTAAGCATGAAACGAAATCCATAACAGGCCGGCGTCATCTCCAAAACAGTATTATTCACACGGCAGTTCGTACACTGTCTCTGGATATCACTAGCATCCTAGATTTTGTATAACTAATTTTTTTACTCCATATAATGGTAGTTTAAAGCATAGTTCTGAAATACATGGATCAATTTCATTAAACGCGTTGCATGTATTTTTAATTTTCAGGAGACAGTTCCTTTGGGTGTAAGGACATGCTAGGAGTTCGTTCATACGTGTGGTGGTATAAGTGGAAAACTGTGAGAATGTAAAGATAATTATGAAGCTTCGGGAGCAATTTCAAGCAAACCTGGCACATGGATAACTTAATACCTGACAAAACGAAATGATTGAGTAAGACATCTGTTGGCGTGCGGTTCATATGGGAAGAGGTCGGCATGCAAAAGTAGTGAAGACGAACACTATTGGTGTTGAAACCATAGTTCTCTGAATTGCTAGGATTACTGCTGACGTTGCCCATGTTTTTTGATGCCAAGGAGCATGCTGAGGATGTAGGTGGAAAGCAGATAATGTATAAATAACCGAGGACGAGAATATTACAATGATTTTTTATATTGCATTTATACTTTTTAAAACATTTAAAATTTTTCTCATTCTTTTCCCGTCTATGATTTGGATAAGTATGTAACCGGATTATGCTAGATAGTTCTCTAGTATCCACTGGATCTCGCAAGCTTCTTTCACTCCGACACATGACTGGGATTCAAATCGAAAGTGTGTAGAAGCAGCTTTCCTCTTTCTGACAGATTACGGATCTCAGGACGATAATGTTATGTAGTAAACAACACCTGGGATATCATTACCATCTCCAAGGTTTTCACTCTGCAGTCACCTAACACAGGGCCATGTATTTTCTTTGATCATATCCACTTCCCATTTTTCATAAGCATTTAGCTTGATTCGATATCTTACTAACGTCGTTACATGCTTAGTAATTTGTTAATTTTTTGATACGAAATTACTAAAGTCAGTGCAATGTGTTACACGAAAAAGAAGAATGTGGAACACGACGAATATTCAGAGGATCAGTCGTGGTTAATGCACAACACACACAAATGTCAGGTAAAGAATTTGTCTCAGATTAGACTTTTGTTGGTTGCGTTTTTAGAATTTCAGTAGAAAGTGAGTAGTGGTAGCAGTCATTTTCTGAAACACTCCGGTTATCTAGCCATTAATGTGAGGTAATAAACAGCCTTGAACTTTCGGTGTCAATATTAAACGTTACTAAGCGGGTTAACACTCGTCGATCACCTAAAACACTGCCTTAACTTCTGTTGATCCCACATTTGATTCTGAGTTCTGTTTGATAAAATGAACACGGTAGCGTCCAATGAACAATTTGCGGTCCAAACCAGAGAAACGTACCTGAGTGAGCTTAATAATTTCCTTCTAATTTGGAGTTGTTGATAATCTTGCTGTGCGTTCGGAACTTTAACTTCTTACGTGCTGCTAACAACCACGCCCTTGTGGTCGACATTATCTGCAGATTTCTGACCTACATTCCGACCACTACGTGCTGCGAATTCATAAAACAGGATGTTCAATACTGCAGTTGAAGAGCGATCTCGTGTCAAATTATCCGGTCTGTCAAACTGTCAGTTAGGAGCAAAATTCAATTATGGCGGCGGTAAATAAATTCCGTACTGAGTGAACATCTTTATTAACTGTGTCTATATTGTGAATGAAACTTTTTCTTTGAAGTGGAATATGATGAAAATAATTCTGTGGCCAAATAAAATTATTCAGAGACACATTTCGTCATTACTAAGTGCGCGATGTGACGCATAGAAACTTCCGTATTATTGCTTTTGTCCCAGTTGATCTAATCAGCGTGCAGAGAGAATAGAAATGGGTCGCTAAGACACAGTGATGCAGTGTCTTCTGACAGAATACAACCCCCGCCCCGCCCCTCCCCCCCTCACTTCTGACTGAATGTTTTCGTATATTTCCTCTGTAACCTCTATATTTCGGCTTTGACGTCTTTATCTCGTACAATGATCTTAAACCATTAACGTATTAAGCTGCGTATTGTGCAGAATGAAATATTATTTCATTGCAATAGGAGAACAACGCTTTAGCCGTCAATATTTACACACATGCTCAGATGCCTGGGTAGGCAGGTCGGTAAAAAGGTTTCGATATTGTCGAGCCACCGTCATACAGTAGTTTTCGAAGGAACACACCGCCATTTGACTGCATATTTCCTGTGTACATCCTACATTTCTCACGATTTTGTGGAGTATTATAATCTTAGGTAACATACAGATATATACAGTCATGGCCGGCCGCTGTGGCCAAGCGCTTCTAGGCGCTTTAGTCCAGAACCGCGCTGCTGCTACGGTCGCAGGTTCGAATCCTGCCTCGGGCATTGGATGTGTGTGATGTCCTTAGGTTAGTTAGGTTTAAGTAATTCTAAGTCTAGGGGACTGATAACCTCAGATGATAAGTCCCATAGTGCTTAGAACCATTTGAAGGGTTCGGGTGGGTGGACAAGTTTTAGTTTATTTTTCCGCTGTACACATGGTCCAAAGTAAATAAATAAATAAAATAAACATGAGCAGCGCCGGCCACCGTGTCCGAGTGGTTCTAGGCGATTCTGTCCGGAATCGCGCTGCTGCTACGGTCGCAGGTTCGAATCCTGTCTCGGGCACGAACATGAGTGATGTCCTTAGGTTACTTAGGTTTAAGTAGTTTAAAATCTAGTGGACGGATGACCTCAGATGTTAAGTCCAATTGTGCTTAGAGCCATTTCATGCATATACAGTCGTGAATCTTGGTACACAAACCTCAGTCCACATCTGCCCTTGCAAGGCAATAGCCAATACTACAGAAACTAACCTGGAACGTTTCAGTACCAGAAAAACAGAATTATTCTATCAACAACATCAGATACATATCATGCACACGATCAGTGTAATAACACCATTAATCGTCATTAACCGTAATTTATAAAAATACCCAACAACTCGACTGTTCAACTCATAATATAGAACTGATATATATTCTATACAGCAAACAAAACACACTGTAGTTATCCATCTCGAATCATCATCTTTCAACATAATATGGCGATGCACTATCACTCGGTGGTTGTTAAGTAATTCCAGTGAGATCACCAGATTAAAATACCTGTTAAATACACAGATGAAAGAAAACATTATGACCGTCTGCTTAATAGCTTGTCTGTCCGTCTTTGAAACGAAATACATTACCGATTCCGTGTATCAATGAGCCGACAGTTTGTTGGTAGTTTTGTGGAGGTATGTGGCATTAGGTGTCTACCCACAGGTCATGTAATGTGCGCCAATACTGATTTGCCTACGCGGTGGTTTCACTCGATAGCGACCCAAATAGGTTCCATAAGATTTTCAGCAAGCCGATTTGATCCTGGAAATATCAGCGTAAGTTCACTATAATGCTGCCAAACCACGGTAGCACGATTCTGGCTCCGAGACACAGACAGTTATACTGCTCAAAGATGACATTGCCGTCGAGGAAGACATCGAGCATTATGGAATGCAGGTGGTTTGCACCTTTCGGCCTGCCTTCGATTACTACCACAGGTCTCATCTAAGCGCAGGAGAGTGTCTCCCTAGCATCGCAGTGCTCACACCATCCTGCATCCACGGCACGCTGCACGTTTCGAGCCGCCGTTCACCTCGACTGTGGAGTGTACGGAAAGGACATGGGCCTAGTGTAGCAAAAATGTGATTACCCGAAGAACCGACACGCTTCCATTGATCAACGGTCGAACCGCGACGGTCTTGTGTTCACTGCAACCGTAATTGACGATGTAGTTGCGTCAACAAGTGACCATATGTGAGTGGTTTGCTATGGAGCTCCATTTTCAACAATGTACAATGGACGGTGTGCTCCGAAGCGCTTGTGCGTGCAGCATTGTGTTCTTTCGGCAGAGGTACTACAAATTACCGTCTCTCCTACTTTACAGACCGGGCAAGCCTTCAAACCCGTGTTCTGTAAAGAATCGTGTAGATGTAGCACCTAGTACTAGTTTCACTGTCCTTGTGCCTCTTTCGAAAAATGTTCACAACAGTCGTACCTCAACATTCAACCAGCTTTGCCGTTTTCAGGATACTCGCTCACAGGCTCTGCGTAATAATAAACTGCCCTCTATCAAAGTCGCTTATGTCAATGACTTTCACAATTTCCAGCCCATATCTTCTCTAGGATGGCCCCCTCCGTGCCTGCTCCACTTCGATACTTTTGTTTACGAGCCACATGCTCACAACGCCAACAGACCGCATCCAACTTCGCGGTGAGCAATGGTGACAGTGTATTGGCTGATCGTTGTAAACATAATGGTACTTTGAACAGCTGGCTGTATGCAGGTCGTGGACAAGTGGTATGTTACCTTAAGCTGTTTCTTTAAACACAATGTCGGCTGCAGCTCTCAACCAATAAGAAACGGATCATAGATTATGTGACGTAAGCGAGCACGCTGTTTATTGGCGGACAGCAAGTTTATTCTCTTCGTGTACAGAAACATTTGTTACACACAAAACTGTAACCAAATTATTTAATAATCTGCTTTCACTATTATCTAGTTCGTATGGGCACTGTCATAGAAATTACCAATAAAATTTTAACTACTTTATGAAAGAAATTACTAATTTTATGTTGGGTTTGTCGCTGCAGAGACAATTGATGACAGTTACCTTTTTTCACATCACTGAGAGTGTTGCTGCGTTGCTCCATGTTCATATCTGCCTCGTACCTGGGCAGGCCGGGATTTGGGGAAGAGGTATTCCCAGTAGGGAATAATGGGGATGGGTTTCGTATTTCTGGCATTCATCTGTTGACCAAGGGAAACCTCTTTAAAAACCTTTTTCGAAACTGGTGGATGGCAACTATTTTTATTTAGTTTTAATACGATATTGCCACTGTCCGAGTCAAATTTTAACATGTTGCATCTGACTGCAAAACATTTTCTCTTTTTAAACATGGGTCTTCTGAAATTAATTACAAGAATTTAATGATTTGTTCTACAGATGGAATCTGTGTTTCTCACTGCTAAAGTACGAAATAAACCGGTATAGTTGCCAAACTGATACTGTAAATCACGGTCTCATATGACCCAATGATGGATAGATAACCTTAAATAGCTACTTTTAATTAATACGCATAAAAGGCGATAAAGAAAATGTCTTGATTACAGAATCAACTGTGTTCCATTGGACTGTTATTTAGTAATTACAATAGGAAAAATCTTTCACTTTTAAATTGATGCCATTTAATACATGTCTTGCGTGTAAAAGAGTTTGGCCAACTAACAGTCGGCGATTAAAGTCACAGATTCGTCTGCGTTATACCTCTTCGCTGTGTTAGCATGTTCCCGACAGCGGGTTCGATTCCCGGCCGGGTTGGGGATTTTCTCCGCCCTGGGACTGGGTGTTTGTGTTGTTCTACTCATTTCATCCTCGTCAATATTCATGAAAGTAGCGAGGTCGGACTGAGTAAAGATTGGGAATTTGTACGGGCGCTTATAACCTAGCAGTTGAGCGCCCAAAACCAAACATCATCATCATCCCACGTTCCGTGACGGATATGGCGGGAATTCCGGCAGTCAGCGACACTAAGCCTGAAACAGATGATTTCAATTTGCTGATCTGTATGTTTCTGGTGATGCCGGGACTGATGTCCACTTCCACTTTCAGGATCTGCCCATCATCGACATTCGCGACATATTTCTCCAATTCTCTTTTCAGTTACAGTATAAAGACAGTTTAAACCGTGAGTACACAGCCGCTGTGTATAATAGCTCCAGTCTGCGAAATCCTCTTTATCCAACGATAATTCTAAGTAGTTGTTTTTGTGGCCGGCCGAGTTGTCTGATACAGCAGTAATAAATTATGTACAAAAACCTTCCTCGTGAATCAGTCTGTCTATTAGTGAAAACCGTATAAAAACCTCTGCAATAGTTCCTGGTATTAGCTTTCACATGGAGACCGCCTACTCTGTATCTGGCTAGATCGTAGCTCACATCACTGTCACGAAATGTTGCCCCAACACCCAACTAAATGTGAACTGATAACAGTATATATATTTAACACTCATCATTAATCAGTGACCACGAATTATATCCAAAAACTTTCTCGTGAATGATTCTGTTAATTGAAACCATACCACAATCCGTACAATAGTTCCTCAGGTTAGTTTCCACATACAGACATAACAGCGTTGGGTGACTTTCATTTATTCACTGCCTCACGAAAGGTGGAGCACCGACATCACAAGGTTGGATGGCAAAGTAATTAGTAAATGAGTATAGCTGTGGTTTTCTGTGACTGGTAGAACGGCCATTTGGTTTTCGGGATATCAAATTAAACACCTTCCAGCCGCCTAGTTTCCAAACTTATTTTATTTGGCTAACAGTTTCAGGCCCCTTACTGACGTCTAAGAAGATTCTACCGTCATATTATGGTTGAAGTGATCGCTATAGCAAATATCAACTAAACCGGTATTTCTGGCCCCTATTTTGATCATAGAATCTTCCTAACCGTCGGTCAGGGGACTGAAGATGATATAGTAAAACATCGAAACTGATAGCCAAATATAAAAAGTTTGGAAACTAGACGGCTGAAAAGTGCTTCATTTGATATCCCAAATCGAAGAGCCGAGTCCAGCAACCGTCTCTAAAAAGATTGACATACAAATTAGTGTTTTCGGTGTTTATTGTTGTTACCAGGGCTGGTAGGTTACATAAAGAGCATGAAAAGCGTCAGTTGTCGAGTGATCACTGCGCTGCATGGTCCTGTGTCAAAACATTATCAGCATCTGACAGAGTGTGAAAGGGCCACCATTTTCTGCCTTTCTTTGGCCGGCGAGTCGAATCATGGAGTTCGAGATTTTTGGGGCATTCGAACGTGACAGTGAACCGACGCTGCATTACATAGGCCCCTGAGACGAGGCACGCTCCTCCTCTAGGTTGTGGTTGCCAACATCAGACCACTTCAGGGGATGATCGCCATACTGTGGACCTAGAATATCGTAAACCCCTTCATATTTGCGCCGCCCGTGAGAGAACTAGCAACTGGCTCCCTACTGCACTCGGTGTCATCCAGTATATTTAGTCGAAGTTTAGACGTAGCTGGAAAAGGGCATTATCCTTCCCATGTGTAGGATGCTGTTAAACCACAGCACAGACGGCTGCATTTGGAGTTGTGCCGTCAGTGGACACCATATTCTGCTCATGGATGGCATCGTTGGCGAGTATGCTGGTGCCCTATGGGGGATGGCACCATTCATACACTGTTTCCGAGTGGCACAGGGGTATTACTTTTGACGTCATGGTGTTTAGGGACATCCGTACGACTGCCAGCCGTGGCTTTCAGTGACTTAAGGAACTATTAGAGCACAATGGTACGTAGCGGACGTCCTACGCACGAACGTGTTATTTCGCATGTGAAAAACTGTGGTGCCATTTTTCAGCAGCATAACGCTGTTACACTCACTACATGAGTGTCTACTAACTGTCTGCGTGATGTTGAGGCACTCCAACGGGTAAGAAGGTTTCCATATCTGCCCGCATAAGCACAGTTGTGGGACCTGCTCTGTCCCATTGCAAGTATCCATGATCTGAAGGACCAGTTACAATAGCTGTGAGTCTGCGTGGACCAGGAAAGGATGCATCGGCTTTATGACAGCCTTTGCACTCGGATCAGTGCACACATCAGTGCAGCGTTATAGTGGTGAGTGGGCTTATCCTATTCATATCTTTGTAATACTGACCAGATATACTGAAATCTTTGCAATAACTTCACACTCCTATTCAGTCTGTAAAGTTTCGCTTAGCTTCCTCCTCCCCGTCTCTGCTGTTCACTTTCACTGTCAGGCAGTTCACATGCCCAGATAAAGTAAAAGAAAACAGGACGTTTTCAAAGGTTAAGCCTTCCTGTGTCGTTATCTATTCATAGAGTTGTTTGTACAGCTTCTGAAGTATATAGGCGCTAGCTTGGGGCACCATTAGACGTCGTTCGTATTCCCGGAGGCCTGTGCCTGCAGAAGCACAGCTCTGCTATACACGGCCGTTATTATAAGACAGCCGACCGAGTTAGAGCAGCGACGGCCGGGCTGTAACGGACAAGCTGCAGTAATTACGTCCGTAATGATACCCTGGGAAATACTCCACCAGCGCCAATTCATCATCGGCCTGTCCGGAACTTTATCTCGCACGCCAGCACCTCCATCTCCTCAGCTTTTTTTTATTTTCCTCTTAGTCTTCCAGTGTGCCCTGAGGAAACAGGCCATCCACGTGTACGATAAAATTACAAAGCTCGTCGTATTTCAGGATTACGGCTATAAAAAGCGTCGTGCGTCGAAACAAGACGCTGCAGATATTTCTCGGGGGACGGGGCGTGCTGCCATCGGCCAGTAGCTTACTACGCTTGGCCCCATTCTTGCGAGGCGCTTGTGCAGAGGGAACCTGACATGAGGCTGACTTAGTATACTACGTGAGGGGCATGCGCAACACACCGTGCTCCCATCAGATGCTGCGACCTCCGACACGATACCACACATAACTCCCAAGTGGCAACACTGATGTACCTTGCGCTGTCTACAGGTTAAGTAAATAAATTCGAAGAATTGTAGATGTTAATATAACTGCATTGGTTGCGTTTAATCAGAAAAAGTAATGTTGTGCCTTCCATGCCCAAAAATCCGTCAGAAATCCAGCGCGTCTGTCGTCAATACAATAGCTTATCGGCCACGTGCCGTATGTACCTGAATGTAAAAATGATTTTGTTAATTTTCCATATCATTTCAACAACTATCCCACAGAAATATATCAGCGTACGGTTTTTTGAACTACCACAATTCCTATCAATAAGAACGCCAGACAGATCACTATTTTTATGTCTGTCAGTAGTTAAACTTGAGTCTTGTCACGTAAGGCGGGTAGCAATCACTGACACCAAGGGTACAGAAAATAATTAACAAGTGCTTAGTTAAACTAATATATCTTAAGAATCCACCATGCACCCCTTAATTCTAAATAACAATTCTGCGTGACATGGCTTTTAATAGATATTCCATGTTATATGGGAGCTATGAACTTTACCTTTTTTCGAGCTACTTGTTTTTCGGCATTTAGAATCTACACTGAACTTTTCAGATACAAGTATAGCAACTCACTAAAACCACCGTCAACATTACTATGAGACTACTGTTGAATATCTCTGTTCCAAGTCAAATTACGACCTTCACTGTAAATCTTTCAGACACAGATGTTTTCTTTGTTTGAATGTGAGACAACCATTGTGTTATTAGGAAACTTTTCCTTCTACCACATGTATGACCCCACACAATCAGACACCACCTTTAACTGCTATAGTAGATCATCAGGAGCCGCATCGAGACCGTGAACTATGATCGTGCATCATTGAACACCACATCGTGACCGGACTCATCAACAGGGGGGAAGGTAACAGTTTAACGTTCCGTCGAAAGCTCAGTCACTGGAGCACAAGTCCAGATTACGGAAGGATGGGGAGTAAAATCAGCCTTTCCCTTACAAGGGAAACACCCCAGCATTTTCATGTAGCTATTTATGGAACTCACGAGTAACCTAACTACGGATGGCTGGACGAGGATTTGAGTAGTCTTGCGCCAGAATGCAAAACCTCTTTTCCAATGTGCCATTTCGCTTGGTCGGACTCATCAGAAGTTATTTGTCTTTGTATATCACGGAATAACACGGCTAACATTCGAATCCGCCTCCTCCAACAGAACAAAAAATTTCTTCTATTATCGGCTACCTGTCTGCGCTCTTCTACTGCCTTTAGGCCGCTGATGTCCTCCCAAAGGTCAGTTCAACATATAGCTATAACTAACTAGCAGTGGTACGTCTCTTTCTGAAGCGGTCGTTAACATCTCAGTATTGTCAACTCCAATGGAATATTTTTACTTTCGTGCACGAAACGTCTTTCAAGTTGATACTCATCCAGTTATGCTCTGTTTGTATTAATCACTAAAGTATCAGATTGCATTTTTCCACCTTACATACCGTAAAGTACATGATTGACCAGATAGCATTTCCACTCCCTACCTCAGGAACCTTGTCACTTAGAAATAACGTATGTTTATAGTGTACCTCCCTACCCAAACCTTGTTAATTCTTCGTAAATGCACAAGAAATGGACATTGTCCTGCCAAAAAGATACATGCGCCCATCATCCTGTGCTTGTTGTGCCTCAATCTCGTTTCCAGTTTTCAAGCACCCACTTATTCTTGTCGGTGTTCTCGTTAGCAGAGTTTTCCACGTCCGGTACACTGCCTCTGCTCAAACGGCAGGAAGCTCCTACGGGCTGTCATTTTCTGTCGAGGAAGCCGTGTGTCCTACCGAAAACGGCTGTCACTCTGAGAAATTTTCCTGTTCGAATGGGACAGAAGCTGACTCCAAAATATTCATTTCATGTTTTTGACGCCTATACACTAGATGAAGTTTACTAGTAACATGGAATCATCATATAGAGTAATGAGCAAAACATTACGACCCCCAAGTAATACCATGTTGGTCCATCTTTCGAATCCAATCTAACAGCGATTTGCGTGGCATGGATTCGACAAGTCCTCGGAAAAGTCTACTCATGGGTCACACAATTCCAGGAAATTATGAGCCGAGGACTTAGAGGTGGCGATAGCATCACACAACTGTTCCACTGTGTGATTCATAAGGTTACTTTTATGGCCGCTCCATCGATGTCACGTTCTTCAAAACACTGCAGCACAATTCTGGCTACACTAAGGAGTGTCGTGCTGCTCGAAGATTCCATAGCCATCGGGGCAGACATCATGCATGCAAATGATTCACAGCAATGTTAACTTAGTCCACAGCTGCCGTGGAGACTTCGATTACTACCGCAGGTCTCATGGGAAATTCAGCTGAACGTCCCTCATGTATTAGTGGTGCGGTGCATGTTTCAAGGAACCATTCACTTGGAAGACGGCGCATCCAGTCATGACCACCGACCAGGTATACTCACTCGACGAACTGACCCAATACCATTTATTCACGATGTAATGTGGGAGGATATATTTGACCAGCTAACATAATTTGCATATCGAGAAATCGATTCTACCCATCATACCGATGAATTTGAAGCTTTGCTTAGAGTTACTTATTTCTCTAGTATGGAGAGTAATTAATTCATGTGTGGCTCACATGAACTAGATACTAGCAAAATCCACGTAATATTCATGCTCATAGAGAAGTACCATTTCTGCAACCGTGGACTGAAGCGCAAGCGAGGCTTCTCAGCCGACCCGGGCACAGAGACATGGAATTCAACTTAGGGAAGCCATACACCAGCGAACACGCGCTGCGGGAAGTCAATCAGGGACGTGGCTCGTGACCCCACCTGTCATTTTTGCCGGAGATAACCGCACAATGAGTCACCATTCGGTAAGTCTTCTGAATTACACCTGAGCTGAAGTACATACAGCAGATAGGCACAATAATGTGAAACGTGGTAATAATGGAATGGTTGTGTTTGGTGGTCAACAATGCAGGTAACGGACGTGTCGCGGCATGTTCAGTGTTCAGTACGGACTAGGCATCAGTGCAGGTTGTTTACGAGTAGTGCACTCTTCGTATTTACATTCAGGGGCCGAGGTCGGCGTTCTATGAAACACCTAACAGAGTGCCAAAGAGCGCAGATTGTGGCGGCCCGATTCGCTGGAGCAGCAGTAACAAAGAGAGCCAATTTATTGAACATTTCAAGAGAAACTGCGTCAACAGTCATGGCATCATGCACAAAACATGAAAATACAACAACGTGTAAACTTAATGGTGGGCGTAGTGGGCGCAAATCAGAACCAAATGACAGAGATCCTCGTACACTAACACGAGTTATAACAGAACAATATAAAACTACGGCGGCTGAAGTTACTGCAGAGCTCAATAGCTACATTCGCAACCCCGTGTCTATCAGCACTGTCCGCCGGGAATTCCATAAAGTTAATATTCATGGACGAGCTGCTATTCCGAAACTATTAGTGACGAAAGCCAACGCAAAGAGGCGTAAAACATGGTGTTAAGACCATAAATCCTCGACGGCTGATCAGTGGAAACACGTCATAAGGTACAACGAGTCAACATTTTCGTTATTTCAAAAATCGGTGTCAGTTTACGTCTGGATAACGCCGAAAGAAGCTTACAGTCCTGATTGCTTGGTTCCAACGGTTAAAGCGTGGAGGTGGAAGTGTGATGGTGTGGGTAGCCATATGATAGTATTTTGCTCGTCCCACCATCACTCTCTAACGCCGTGTTACAGCTAACAGTTATATGAACAGTTTAGGTGACCTGGTGCACCCCACTATTCAAATGTTGTTCTCCAACGTGATGCCATATATCAGGACTATAATGCATGCACACATTCACACAGCCACGACAGTACAATCGTGGTACGAGGAGCATGCAGCTGAATCGCAGCGTCTTCCCTCGCAAGCACAGTTCCCAGACTTGAACATTATTGAAATATTGTGGACGGTGTTGGAGTGCAGAGTCCAGATTTCAGCTTCATTCACTGAATGAGTTACAGGAGGTTCTGATCTAAGAGTGGCATACCATTACACTGGAGACTATAGAGTCATTATATCCCAAGAAGTATCGCAGCTGTATTAGGGACAAATGGAGGTCAACCCCTTATTAATAAACCATTCCGAAGCAAGAACAGTTTTTCACACTATTTTGCCTATCTCTTGTATCTTAACGCAGCAGGGGTTCGCTTGGATGGGTTCGCTTGGTTGGCCTCAAAGTAGAACACAACCCTTCCATTTATGCGGAAACGTAAGAAAGCAGAATGTGCGTCATCAGCTTGATATGAAAAAAATTCAAAGACACTCACATGAACAAGTCGGGAGATCCAAACCTACTCTACGAAAGCCTTTTAACTTAAGAAAACACTCAGGAACGCTGCGGCAGACCACTTTTGAGACACAGAAAGATGCACAGCTACGTGAGCCACAGTGAGTATTGTTAGCATTCCCTTATCAAGTGATAGAGCCAACAGAGGAAATCCACGTAGGCAGCTCTTGTTTTTATGGAGCTCGCTACTAAGTGAAGGAATGGGGAATATTCATTGGCCTGGGTGAAACTAGCATACACCCCAGTTCGTTTCTGACGTCCCATTGGGCAAACAAACGACGTAAGTGGCAGTAAATACTCACATTGGCCGACACAAGTTGTGGCAGGAGGCGAACCCATTCTACAGAGGGGGATGTCTGCAACAGTACAGAAAATTGCGAGTGAGTAGTTGGGGGCACTCTCTTACTAGAAGGACCATGTGCTGGACAGAGTTCATCCCACTCTGGAAGGGACATTTTGTGCCTGTATGTCTTCATGAGGCTCTGATATCACCCATATTTGGGTTAACAATCTCGTATTACGTCCGAAATGGAAATTAACAGCTGAAGGTTGTGTTAGTAAGGTTCTGCAGAACATTTGGGGCAACAGTGTACATGTCGCTTAGGCTTCGCGAGTGGCCACAGCAAGGGAAAGACGTAATTTTTCGCCTCACAAAAAGTTATGGCAGTTTACCCGCCTTTATCGCCGCTGTCAGCTCAAAGTAAATACTGCGTTGCTCAGAGGCTAAGTGTTGGATTCACTAGACAGTGTTCACTTCACATCTGCTTTAGATTGGAGTGGTTGTGCGTCGTTTTCTCATTCCCTCGTGTGCAGGTCAGCCACGTATTACAAATGTGTTCTAGGGGCTTAAATTCGAGGAAGGTATTTGGCAGAGGGACGATTCATCCATCTACAATCGTGTGATTTTATAACTCTGTCAGTGTAATATATTTTGGGTAAATTTTCTTGTGTTCAATCTGCTTGAATAATTGTTAGTATTTGTTTTTCTCTTGAGATTAGGCTAGCTTAAGAAATGAATTGGGACATTTTCTTTTTTTTTTGCTTGAAATTAGAGCGATTAAGAGTTTCTTGTGTTAATTTTATGGGATCTTCCTAATTACATAGGACTTTTCTTCATCGCAAGATACGCAACCTGAACCCGATGTGTATAGTGATAATTATGATAAAAATATTTGGTAAGGTAATAGTTCCTTTGGTTAATCTAGAGGTCACCTCTTCCTTATTTACGTATTCTAGATCATGTAAAACAGCTATTATTCTGATTTCTAAATGTCACTACATCTGAGATTTCCTTACCTGGCAGTGCCTGATTCACAGGCACGTTAAACTTGTCAGCGGCGTCTTTGCGTGGAAAGTCGTAAGGAGAGGTCATACCAAACACGGCGAGTACGTTATAACGGTCCAATCTCGACTGCCCCTTCCCAATGCAGTCGTAATTAACGTCGGTTGGGTAACATGGGAACACGTAAGTGTCGTCTGCTGCGAAGTAGCAAGCTCAGGAAATTGTGTTGTTCTCCAAAATACTTGTACCAGTACTAGCATTGTAGTCTGAAGTCCGATCTGCCACAGGTCGTCGCCTTTCTGACTGTATGGAGTGGGCAAGCTTCTGAGTCCTACGTCCTCTAATGAGGCGTAGATGCTAACACCTCTCTCTCCTACGAGGTTTCACCGTTATTTACCCACTTTCCATACGTGCTCACGACAGAAGCACGTAAATAGGACTCCGGCGCAGTCGTTTCTGAGAAGCTCGTCGCAGATACTTGTCCATAAGATTCTGCCCATTGCCCAAGTCACTTATGTCAATCAATGTTTCCACATTGGCGGCCTGTAAAGTCACTAGGGCGGTAATACTGTTTTGATACATCAGTGCATGAATACTGATCTGATTAGTCGATGAATTTACGAAACTTTTCTGTCCTCGACTTTTCACCGCTGATGAAATAAAATGTGCCCTGTTCTTGAACACAGTTGTCAAATTTTCTTAACCACAGGACATTACGTGAAACCATATTTTTCAAGTAAACCAGTGATATCGTAGCAGAATCTTTATGATTCCGGTTACTTAAAGTTATCTAGAATCAAATTTGGGGAACTGCTCGAGCAAAGCAAGCGTTCCACGCTATTTGCCGCTGTAAGACGTGTATTAGTCCTTATGTTTGTTTTCTGGGTTTCATCATTTCTTTTAACATTCAAAATATAGATTGCAGATCACTTATTTGAGGCAGTTGGGCCTTTGATTCAAATAGCTCTAAGCAGTATGGGACTTAACATCTGAGTTCATCAGTCCCCTAGACTTAGAGCTACTCTAACCTAAGCACATATCACACATCCATGCCCGAGGCTGCATTCGAACCTGTAACCGTAGTAGCAGCGTGGTTCCGGACAGAAGCATCTAGAACCGCTCGGTAGGGCCTTTCAGTCTGAAATTATCGTTATAATACTTTAATTCTTAATGAGTATGGTTTCATAAGAGTAACAATTCAATATGTGATTTTAGCCAATAGCCACAGGAAACTGTAAGGACGGATCATCCGTTTATCTTTGTCAATAAAGGCTGAGTATTCGGCGAGTGATTATTTCGGTGTTCTTGTTTTCTTCAAATTTAGATTTTGGTTAAGTCAATATTTTTCGCAAGAAGAATCCCACATTTAGCAAAGTAGTTCCAAAGGTACATGAGCTACGTTGATAAGCAGCCATTGGTATTAAAAGTAGAAAGTGGTGACACGCCTGCGTTTCATGAATTTCAAGGTAGCGGGTGCCAGGATATATTTCTAAGAGATAAATGCGGAATAAATTCCAAATTATTTATAATTGCCGTCATTGCAAAACTTCTAGAGGCATCAGCGTAGTCTCCTACATTGTTGTTGTTGTTGTGGTCTTCAGTCCTGAGACTGGTTTGATGCAGCTCTCCATGCTACTCTATCCTGTGCAAGCTTCTTCATCTCCCAGTACCTACTGCAACCTACAACCTTCTGAATCTGCTTAGTGTATTCATCTCTTGGACTCCCTCTACGAATTTTTCCCTCCACACTGCCCTCCAATGCTAAATTGGTGATCCCTTGATGCCTAAGAACATGTCCTACCAACCGATCCCTTTTCTCGTCAAGTTGTGCCACAAACTTCTCTTCTCCCCAATCCTATTCAATAATTCCTCATTTGTAATGTGTTCTACCCAACTAATCTTCACCATTCTTCTGTAGCACCACATTTCAAAAGCTTCTATTCTCTTCTTGTCCAAACTATTTATCGTCCATGTTTCACTTCCATACATGGCAACACACCATACAAATACTTTCAGAAATGACTTCCTGAACCTAAATATATACTCGATGTTAACAAATTTCTCTTCTTCAGAAACGCTATCCTTGCCATTGCCAGTTTACATTTTATATCCTCTCTACTTCGACCATCATCAGTTATTTTGCTCCCCAAATAACAAAACTCCTTTACTACTTTAAGTGTCTCATTTCCTAATCTAATTCCCTCAGCATCACCCGATTTAATTCGACTACCTTCCATTATCTTGGTTTTTTTTTGTTGATGTTCCTCTTATATCCTCCTTTAAAGACACTGTCCATTTCATTCAACTGCTCTTCCAAGTCCTTTGCTGTCTCTGACAGAATTACAATGTCATCGGCGAACCTCAAAGTTTACATTTCTTCTGCATGGATTTTAATACCTACTCCGAATTTTTCTTTTGTTTTCTTTACTGCTTGCTCAATATACAGATTGCATAACATCGGGGAGAGGCTACAACCCTGTCTTACTCCCTTCCCAACCACTGCTTCCCTTTCTTGTCCCTCGACTCTTATAACTGCCATCTGCTTTCTGAGGAAATTGTAAATAGCCTTTCACTCCCTGTATTTTACCCCTGCCACATTTAGAATTTGAAAGAGAATATTCCAGTCAACATTGTCAAAAGCTTTCTCTAACTCTACAAATGCTAGAAAAGTAGGTTTGCCTTTCCTTAATCTTTCTTCTAAGATAAGTCGTAAGGTCAGTATTGCCTCACGTGTTCCAGTGTTTCTACGGAATCCAAACTGATCTTTCCGGAGGTCGGCTTCTACTAGTTTTTCCATTCGTCTGTAAAGAATTCGTTTCAGTATTTGGCAGCTGTGGGTTGTTAAACTGATTGTTCGGTAATTTTCACATCTGTCAACACCTGCTTTCTTTGGGATTGGAATTATTATATTCTTCTTGAAGTCTGAGGGTATTTCGCCTGTCTCATACATCTTGCTCACCAGATGGTAGAGTTTTGTCAGGACTGGCTCTCCCATTGCTGTCAGTAGTTCCAATGGAATGTGGTCTATTCCGGGGGCCTTGTTTCGACTCAGGTCTTTCAGTGCTCAGTCAAACTCTTCACGCAATATCATATCTCCCATTTCATCTTCATCTACATCCTCTTCCATTTCCATAAAATAGTCCTGAAGTACGTCGCCCTTGTATAGACCCTCTATATACTCCTTCCACCTTTCTGATTTCACTTCTTTGCTTAGAACTGGGTTTCCATCTGAGCTCTTGATGTTCATACAAGTGGTTCTCTTATTCCCAAAGGTCTCTTTAATTTTCCTGTAGGCAGTATCTATCTTACCCCTAGTGAGATAAGCCTCTATATCCTTACATTTGTCCTCTAGCCATCCCTGCTTAGCCATTTTTCACTTCCTGTCGAACTCATTTTTGAGACGTTTGTATTCCTTTGTGCCTGCTTCATTTAATGCATTTTTATATTTTCTCCTTTCATCGATTAAATTCAATATTTCTTCTGTTACCCAAAGATTTCTACTAGCCCTCGTCTTTTTACCTACTTGATCCTCTGCTGCCTGCACTACTTTATCCCTCAAAGCTACCCATTCTTCTTCTAGTGTATCTCTTTCCCCCATTCCTGTCAATTGTTCTCTTATGCTCTCCCTGAAACTCTGTACAACCTCTGGTTCTTTCAGTTTATCCAGGTCCCATCTCCTTCATTTCTCACCTTTTTTTTAGTTTCTTCAGTTTTAATCTACATGTCATAACCAATAGATTGTGGTCACAGTCCACATCTGCCCCTGGAAAGGTCTTACAGTTTAAAACCTGGTTCCTAAATCTCTGTCTTACCATTATATAATCTATCTGATGCCTTTTAGTATTTCCAGGGTTCTTCCATGTACACAACCTTCTTTCATGATTCTTAACCCAGTGTTAGCTATGATTAAGTTGTGCTCTGTGCAAAATTCCACCAGGCGCTTCCTCTTTCGTTTCTTAGCCCCAATCCATATTCACCTACTATTTTTCCTTCTCTCCCTTTTCCTACACTCGAATTCCAGTCACCCATGACTATTAAATTTTCGTCTCCCTTCACTATCTGTATAATGTCTTTTATCTCATCATACCTTCGTCATCTGCAGAGCTAGTTGGCATATAAACTTGTACTACTGTAGTAGGTGTGGGCTTCGTATCTATCTTGGCCACAATAATGCGTTCACTATGCTGTTTGTAGTAGCTTACCCGCATTCCTATTTTCCTATTCATTATTAAACCTACTCCTGCAATACCCCTATTTGATTTTGTGTTTATAACCCTGTAGTCACCTAACCAGAAGTCTTGTTCCTCCTGCCACCGAACTTCATAATTCCCACTATATCTAACTTTAACCTATCCATTTCCCTTTTTAAATTTTCTAACCTACCTGCCCGATTAAGGGATCTGACGTTCCACGCTCCGATCCGTAGAACTCCAGTTTTCTTTCTCCTGATAACGACGTCCTCTTTAGTAGTCCCAGTCCGGAGATCCAAAAGGGGGACTATTTTACCTCCGGAATATTTTACCCAAGAGAACGCCATCATCATTTAATCATAAAGTAAAGCTGCATGCCCTCGGGAAAAATTACGGCCGTAGTTTCCCGTTGCTTTCAATCGTTCGCAGTACCAGCACAGCAAGGCCGTTTTGGTTATTGCTACAAGGCCAGATCACAAGGCCGTTTTGGTTATTGCTACAAGGCCAGATCAGTCAATCATCCAGACTGTTGCCCTTGCAACTACTGTAAAGGCTGCTGTTCTTCTTTAGGAACCACATGTTTGTCTGGCCACTCAACAGATACCCCTCCGTTGTGGTTGTACCTACGGTACGGCTATCTGTATCGCTGAGGTACGCAAGCTCCCCCACCATCGACAAGGTCCGGGGTTCGGACACAGTTCACCCGCCTAAAGAAGTTTAACACGGCTCTCGACTTGGAAAGCACTTTCGTTATAGACGCCATTTTCTAGATTACGTAAGGCGACACCATCCTTTGGAACATGTGGCCAAAGATACCTGCGCATACTTTCCTTATGTCCATGTAACAAGAGAATCTAGAAATTATATACTGTTTATATTCTGCAAACACAAAAATAGCATCATGGTATGAAATACGAAGGGCTTCAATACAATAAGTAATGCAATAAACTTTTTTTCTGAAATCAGGTTGGTTTAATGTAGGATTCTAATACGCCATAGTATTCCCCACTGGTCTGGATATAAAACCCTGTTGTTCAATATAATCTCTGTTCAATTCACCACCTTACTGGCGGGCTTGTATGCCGGCAATGTTCCACTAAGCTGCTGCTGCTCACCATCGACGCACTGCTTCCCTTGGAGTGTATCCTTCATTGGGCCTATAGACGGAAGTCGGAAGGTGCGAGAGCAGGGCTGTTGGGTGGGGTGGATGCGGAAGAAGAACTGTTTCTCCAGTTTCCTGAGGGTAGTACGATACATTTTAGAGTTTATTGTTGCGCGATGAGGCTGGACATCAGAGAGAATAATCCGTTAAGAATTCTACGTTACCGACTGAGGGGGCCAGTTTGAAATTTTTTTGGGAGTGAAGGTGGTGTGGCATCATTCGATGGATTGCCGTTTTGTTTCCGGTTCGAAGTAATGAAGTCATGTTTCATCTCCTGTGACGATGCTGACAAAAATTGTAACGATTAGCCTCGTAAGGTGCCTGTCGTTGCTCTTTATGGTCTTCTGTTAGGCGGCGAGGAACCCTGCTGCCACATTGCTTGGACTACTGCAGCTGGTGGACGATTGTGTCAGCACTACCAACAAAGACCTATAGTTGAGCAACGTGACCGTGATCCGTCGATCACCTCGAATGAGTCACACGTTCCAGCATAGCAGGAGTTACTGCTGCGGGCGGCCGCCCGGGGTTCGGACACAGATCACCCGCCTAAAGAAGTTTAGCACGGCTCTCGACTTGGAAAGCACTTTCGTTACAGACGCCATTTTCAAAATTACGTAAGGCGACACCATCTTTTGGAACATCACAAAATGATAGGAGATGAAGTGGAATATTTCACGATCTCCCATAACAAAATCAACATTTTTTTCCATTTTAAAATGTGTCTTTCGTAGATGTGCTGACCTTCTGGTGTTGAACTCATTACGTACAACAAGAAGATCTATAAGGGGCAACCAAAAAGGTCCCGAAGACCATACTAACCCCTTGGCTGGATAAGGGTGCTTACGTACCCGCATTCTAGTCGTGCTGGATTGCATATATGCCGCAGCAACGCCCTCAACTGGAAACTTTTTGTAGTCCCTTATACATTGTTGCACTGCATCAGAAGTGAATTAATCCTGATTGGATGTGACCTCATTGAGATAACTAGATTTTTTTAAGTATTTACCAGCTCATTTGTTAATGGTAAGCTGACTGCTATTAGTTTCAAACGTCAGTTAAAAATTTGATTCGAATAAGCAATTGTTCCACTAATAATTAAAAAACTTAACTAGCCGCCGCATAACGACTTCCATGATTTGTAGAACGCTAATGAAAATTAAATTACTCAAATTAAAAAAGTATGTTAGTAATTACACCACGATTATGCACTTGAAAATAAATATCACATCTTCCATGCAGCTGCCACTGCATACGAAATGCTTACAGATTCCTCTAGAGCATTTACTGTCTGAGGGCAATGTTAGCTTACTTGTGCTCTGGGATAGTCTTCCAGAAAGAGAAATGCGTTGCATCGAATCTAACGAGCGTGGTACCCACCCAGTGTTATCCAATCAGGAGCAGACACGCTTAAGAAATATTTCGCAAATAACTGCGATATTTATAAACTGTTGAGCCGTCTTCCTGGACTTCGTTACATACGTGCCGCCTCGACAACGCTTCTAAAACCAAACATACACTTGTCCGAAAGATAGACTTGAAACAAGTTACATTTGTATGAAAGTAATAAACTTTGACACACATTTCTGTTTACCAGAACGAAGATACTTGTTTGCTATTTCAAAATGTAATTTATTTTAATATATTAAATTATTGTTGATACTCAAATCTGTTTTAAATATAGTATAAAGTATCTGGATGACTATTCTTCTAGGAGTTACAGCATCATCTTCAGAACAAATGAAGAAAGCACACACATAAACCTTAAATATGAAAACACCCTGCAAATAAGCGAAAGTAGAGCAGAAAAAATGGGAATCCCTACCAAAACCGAAGGACACGTAAGTTCAGACAGTTTTATGTTCGTATCTTTGCTTTACAAATCAGGTGTAGATAGGTTCAATACTAGGTACGCTAGGTACAGAGCAACAAGCTGGGATCGTTACGAGAATGGGGAAGACGCTGATGTATTTCAAGAAAGAAGAGGAAGCAAATTTGGTTGAAAAGAGATTTGAAAATGATTCCGTATTTCTGGATTTCCGGAAGGTTTTTGACTCTCAACCACACAGGCGGCTTGTAGCGAAATTGAGCGCTTACGGAATATCGTCTCAGTTATGTGACTGGATTCGAGATTCCCTGTCAGACAGTTCACAGCTCTTAGAAACTGACGGAAAGCCATCGAGTAAAACAGACGCGATTTCTGGCGTTCCCAAGATATTGTTATAGGCCCTTAGATGTTCCTTATCTATGTGAACGATTTAAGAGACAATCTGAGCAGCCGTCTTATGTTTTTTGCAGTTGTCGCTATAGTTTATCGACTAGTAATGTCATCAGAAGATCAAAACAAATTGGAAAACGATTTAGCAAAGATATCTGTATGGTGCGAAAATTGGCTATTAACCCTAAATAACAAAAATTGTGATGTCATCCTGTCCAATCCCTAGAAAAAATTTAATAACGAACACTTGTCAGATCAAATGAAAGGAGAGTGCGCCAAGTTGCACAAGCCCTGACGCTAAAGGAAGCTTTCCAGTATACGTAAGTGGTAACAGAGAGTGGAAACCTATGAGGGAAATCAAACATTAAGGTGTTTTCGTGTCGAAGGAGCCAGCTAATGGAAAGATCCACGAAGGAGCCAGCTAATGGAAAGATCCAAAACGGATGCTATAGAAGGTCAGCAATGACTTAGAACGGTATACAAGCAAGAGATTCTGAGAGATAATTCAGAGGGAGAGCAGTAGTGGCCGCTTTGAGGAGCCACCTTGTAGCTAAGCCAGGCTGCAGCAGCATAAGGGTTCAGAAGTAATATTCTCAGTGAGAATTCGGTGATCAGATCTGGTGACACGCACATCAACTGCAAGATAAGTAATCATTATCTATTCTGTGATATAGCTTTGAACATAGACGATCTGTCTTCGTCTCAAAGAAGAGATGGCATTTGTAGTTTCGTAATTACGGAATAGTAATTGTCTCTTGTAAGCTTAGGCGAATGGCCTGTTGATAAGGATAAATTGAGTCTGACATTTATTAAGGAAGGGGTTAGGAAATGGCACCTCTTTTATAGTTTATCAAGGAGATAATAAGTGAATTATTTAAATAAAAACTGAACACTTCAGCACCCATCCTGCCATTTATCCTAATAAATTACCACTGCAACCAATAACGACAGTTCTACCTCGGAGAGCATTCTCCCTCTCATCTCCGACAACAAAAAATGTGCTGGGACGCGACACTCCACATGAGCGCTAAAAGGAATCCGTTAAACTTTGGTTAGATGATATATAAGTCATATCTAAATGCCGTAAATTCAGCTAAATACCCAGTAATTACAATTACGAGCAACTCCCATTCCAAAGAACTCATTGAAAATGTTGTGGGGAAGGCTAATCAAAGACTGTGTTTTATTGGCATGACACTTAGGAAATGTAACAGATCTACTAAAGAGACTGCCTACACTGCTCTTGTCCTTCTTCTTTTAGAATACTGTTGCGCGGTGTGGGATCCTTACCAGAAAGGATTGACTTAGTACAACTAAATAGTTCAAAGAAGAGCAGGCACATTTTGAATTACCGCGATAGGGGAGGGACTGTCACTGAAATGATACAAGATTTCGGATGGATATCATTGACAAAAAGGCGTTTTTCGTTGCGCAGCAATGACACAAAATTCCAATAACCAACTTTCTCCTCCGAATGCGAAAATATTTAGTTGACGCAGATCTACATAGTGAGAAACAATCAATATGATAAAATAAGGAAAATCAGGGCTCGCACTGAAAGGTTCGTTCATTTCGCGCGCTATACGAGACTGGAATAATGGAGAACTGTGAAGGTGGTTGTATGAACCCTCTGCCAGAAACATAAATGTTATTTGCAGAGTATCCATACAGATGTAGATGTAGAATGTTTATAGAGCTACTGTTATAAAATATCACACTAACGAAATAAATTGGCAAATGTTAAGAAAGCGTCCTAGCAGCACAATTTAGGTATTTTCTGAGAGGTCACCTGAGTCTTAAACAAAACTCTTAAGAAGTACTGAATCACATCATCGCTACTATCTATTCAATTATACAAAAACCTGTATTTAATAATCTGAACTGTCTTAACATTGCCAGATTCCGAAAGACAGTGCACTAAAGCAGTATATTCTCTCTGTCAGCAACGAAATAGATTCAAGTGGGAACTGCTCTCAAAAATTAAATTTATACAGTATGGAAACAAAAAATAGTTCAATATCAAATATTAATTACTGCAGTATTTATTGATTCATAAATATCATCCCCCCATGACCCATGGACCTTGCCGTTGGTGAGGAGGATTGCGTGCCTCAGCGATACAGATAGTCGTACCGTAGATGCAACCACAACGGATTGGTATCTGTTGAGAGGCCAGACAAACGCGTGGTTCCTGAAGAGGGGCAGCAGCCTTTTCAGTAGTTGCATGGGCAACGGTCTGGATGATTGACTGACCTAGCCCTGTAATAATAACCAAAACGGCCTTGCTGTGCTGGTACTGCGAACGGCTGAAAGCAAGGGGAAACTACGGCCGTAATTTTGCCCGAGGGCATGCAACTTTACTGTATGGTTAAATGATGATGGCGTCCTCTTGGGTAAAATATTCCGGAGGTGGAATAGTCCCCCATTTGGATCTCCGGGCTGGGACTACTCAAGAGGACGTCGTTATCAGGAAAAAGAAAACTGGCGTTCTACGGATCGGAGAATGGAATGTCAGATCTCTTAATCGGCCAGGTAGGTTAGAAAATTTAAAAAGGGAAATGGATAGGTTAAACTTAGATATCGTGGGAATCAGTGAAGTTCGGTGGCAGGAGGAACCACATTTCTAGTCAGGTGACTACAGGTTTATAAACACAAAATCAAATAGGGGTAATGCAGGAGTAGGTTTAATAATGAATAGGAAAATATGATTGCGGGTAAGCTACTACAAACAGCATAGTGAACGCATTATTGTGGCCAAGATATATACGAAGCCCACGAATACTACAGTAGTACAAGTTTATATGCCAACTAGCTCCGCAGATGGCGAAGAAATTGAAGAAATGTGTGATAAGAAATTATTCAGCTAGTGAAGGGAGACGAAAATTTAATAGTCTTGGGTGACTGGAATTCAAGCGTAGGAAAAGGGAGAGAAGGAAACATAGTAGGTGAATATGGATTGGGGCTAAGAAATGAAAGAGGAAGCCGCCTGGTAGAATTTTGCACAGAGCACAACTTAATCATAGCTAACTTTTTGGTTTAAGAATCATGAAATAAGATTGTATACATGGAAGAACCCTGGAGTTACTGCAAGGTATCAGATAGATTATATAATGGTAAGTCAGAGATTCAGGAATCAGCTTTTAAATTGTGGAATCTGACCACAATCTATTGGTTATGAACTGTAGATTAAAACTGAAGAAACTGCAAAAAGGTGGGAATTTAAGGAGATGTGACCTGGATAAACTGAAAGAACCAGAGGTTGTACAGAGTTTCAGGGAGAGACTAAGGGAACAATTGACAGGAACGGGGGAAAGAAATACACTAGAAGAAGAATGGGTAGCTTTGAGGGATGAAGTAGTGAAGGCAGCAGAGGATCAAGTAGGTAAAAAGACGAGGGCTAGCAGGAATCCTTGGGTAACAGAAGAAATATTGAATTTAATTGATGGAAGGAGAAAATATAAAAATGCAGTAAATGAAGCAGGCAAAAAGGAATACAAACGTCACAAAAATTAGATCGACAGGAAGTGCAAAATGGCTAAGCAAGGATGGCTACAGGACAAATGTAATGATGTAGAAGCTAATCTCACTAGGGGTAAGATAGATACTGCCTACAGGAAAATTAAAGAGACCTTTGGAGAAAAGAGAACCACTTGTATGAACATCAAGAGCTCAGATGGAAACCCAGTTCTAAGCAAAGAAGTGAAATCAGAAAGGTGGAAGGAGTATATAGAGGGTCTATACAAGGGCGACGTACTTCAGGACTATTTTATGGAAATGGAAGAGGATGTAGATGAAGATGAAATGGGAGATATGATATTGCGTGAAGAGTTTGACTGAGCACTGAAAGACCTGAGTCGAAACAAGACCCCCGGAGTAGACAACATTCCTTTGGAACTACTGACGGCCTTGGGAGAGCCAGTCCTGACAAAACTCTACCATCTGGTGAGCAAGATGTATGAAACAGGCGAAATACCCCCCGACTTCAAGAAGAATATAATAATTCCAATCCCAAAGAAAGCAGGTGTTGACAGATGTGAAAATTACCGAGTTATAAGTTTAATAAGCCATAGCTGCCAAATACTAACATTAATTCTTTACAGACGAATGGAAAAAAACTAGTAGAAGCCGACCTCGGGGAAGATCAATTTCGATTCCGTAGAAATACTGGAACACGTGAGGCAATACTGACCTTACGACTTATCTTAAAAGAAAGATTAAGGAAAGGCTAATCTACGTTTCTAGCATTTGTAGACTTAGACAAAGCTTTTGACAATGTTGACTGGAATACTCTCTTTCAAATTCTAAAAGTGGCAGGGATAAAATACAGGGAGCGAAAGGCTATTTACAGTTTGTACAGCAACCAGATGGCAGTTATAAGAGTCGAGGGACATGAAAGGGAAGCAGTTGTTGGGAAGGGAGTAAGACAAGGTTGTAGCCTCTCCCCGATGTTATTCAATCTGTATATTGAGCAAGCAGTAAAGGAAACAAAAGAAAATTTCGGAGTAGGTATTAAAATCCATGGAGAAGAAATAAAAACTTTAAAAACTTTGAGGTTCGCTGATGACATCGTAATTCTGTCAGAGACAGCAAAGGACTTGGAAGAGCAGTTGAACGGAATGGATAGTGTCTTGAAAGGAGGATATAAAATGAACATCATCAAAAGCAAAACGAGGATAGTGGAATGTAGTCGAATTAATTTGGGTGATGCTGAAGCAATTAGATTAGGAAATGAGACACTTAAAGTAGTAATGGGGTTTTGCTATTTGGGGAGGAAAATAACTGATGATGGTCGAAGTAGAGAGGATATAAAATGTAGACTGGCAATGGCAAGGAAAGCGTTTCTGAAGAAGTGAAATTTGTTAACATCGAGTATAGATTTAAGTGTCAGGAAGTCATTTCTGAAAGTATTTGTATGGAGTTTAGCCATGTATGGAAGTGAAACATCGACGACAAATAGTTAGGACAAGAAGAGAATAGAAGCTTTCGAAATGTGGTGCTACAGAAGAATGTTGAAAATTAAATGGGTAGATCACATAACTAATGAGGAAGTATTGAATAGAATTGGGGAGAAGAGAAATTTGTGGCTCAACTTGACCAGAAGAAGGGATCGGTTGGTAGGACATGTTCTGAGGCATCAAGGGATCACCAATTTAGCATTGGAGGGCAGTGTGGAGGGAAAAAATCGTAGAGGGAGACCGAGACATGAATACACTAAGCATATTCAGATGGACGTAGGTTGCAGTAGGTACTCGGAGATGAAGAAGCTTCCACAGCCTAGAGTAGCATGGAGAGCTGCATCAAACCAGTCTCAGGAATGAAGACGACAACAACAACGTATTTTTGTATGTTGATTCTTATACCGGTAAATTCTTCATTTACAACTGATACTTCAAACGTCGAAAACTTCCGGTCGCTTACTACGTCTACATCTACCTCTTTGCCCCGCAAGCAACCTGGCGGTGAGTGTCATAGTGTGTTCCTGGTGCCACTAACTGTTTACCTCTTCCCTGCTCCATTCGCGAATGGCGCGAGGGAAGAGTGATCGTCAGTAGACCCCTGTATTAGCTGTATTTTTGTGAATTTTCTCGCTGTGGTCGTTTCGCGATACTTCTGGATGAGGAAGTAATATGTTGTCCTGTTCTTCCGGATAGTACTCTTTCGAAAATTGAATAACAAACTTCCCCATAAGCAGACGCCTCTCTGTAGCGGATGCCAGTTGAGTTTGTTGCGCACCTCTGTAACGTTCATCCACCCACTAAACCATCCAGTGACGAAACGAACAGCTCTTCTCAGCTTGATATCTTATTTCCCTACTGCTTTTTTTGAGTAGTCATTCAGTTATGGTCGGTCTATATAGATATTCCAAGACATAAACAACGAAAAGGGTTTTGCATCGCCCCAGTTCTCAGTACTCCTGACGATAGATGTTGACTGTCGATATTGTATCATAGATACAGCCCCTTTTAATGTTCAGAGCAGTGCACTTTAGACGGACGGGTCTGACAGCCGGTCAGTTCCAGTCATTCCACTAGGAATCAGGTACACCGCTCGTGTTTTCTGTAGTTCAGCCTTGCATAGACCGTCAACATCGCGGTTCGATCGCTTTCGCATTGCTACTTTTGTGCCAGGAAGGGCTCTCAACAAAAGAAGTGTCCAGGCGTCTTGAAGTGAACAAAAGCGATGTTCTTTGGACATGGAGGAGATATAGAGAGACAGGAACTGTCGATGACATGCCTCGCTCACGCCGCCCAAGGGCTAGTATTACAGTGGATGACCGCTACCTTCGGATTATGGCTCGGAAGATAACTGACAACAATGCCACCATGTTGAATAATGCTTTTCATGCAGCCACAGGACTGTGCGCAACAGGCGGCATGATGCGCAGTTTCACCCCACCCCCACCCCCACCCCCTCACCCCCACGTTAATGGCAAGGTCCATCTTTGCAAACTCGACACCATGCAGCACGGTACAGATGGGCGCAAAAACATGCCGAATGGACCGCTCAGGATTGGCATCAAGTTCTCCTTACCGAAGAGTGTCCCATATGCCTTCAACCACGCAATCGTCGGAGACGTGTTTGGAGGCAACCCGGTCAGGCTGAACGCCTTAGACACACTGTCCAGCGAGTGCAGCAAGGTGGAGGATCCCTGCTGTATTGGGGTGGCATTCTGTGGGGCCGACGTACGCCGCTGGTGGTCATGGAAGGCGCCGTAACGGCTGTACGATACGTGAATACCATCCTCCAATCGATAGTGCAACCATATCGGCAGCTTATTGACGCGTCATCGATGCATTAGTCTTTATGGACGACAGGTCGCGCCTTCCCATCGTGGACTTCTTGTCAATGACTTCCTTCAGAATAACGACTAGGGCGGCCAGCATGTTCCCCAGAAGTGAACACTATCCTGAAAAGGGCTGTTTATGGATGACGTGACCCACCAACCACTTTGAGGGATGAACGCCGAATCGCCGTTCAGGAATGGGACAATCTGGTCCAACAATGCCTTGATGAACTTGTGGATAGAATTTCACGACGAATACAGGCATGTATCAATGTAAGAGGATGTGCTACTGGGTATTAGAGGTACCGGTGTGTACGGTAATCTGGACAACCACCTCTGAAGATCTCGCTGTATGGTGGTACAACATGCATTGTATGGTGTTCATGGGCAATAAAAAGAGCAGAAACGATGTTATGTAGATCTCTATTCCAGTTTACTTTACAATTTCCGTAACTGTCGGAACCGAGGTGACGCAAAATTTCATTTATGTGAGTATATCGTGGTGGTTACTGATTTCTGCAATTTGACGTCAATGGTGGGGTTTTTCAATTATGAATTTACATTCAGCGTCAGCTGCTAGTACCTCCATCATTCATAAATCCTCGGTAAGTCCTTCTCCAAATCGTTACTGTCTTCCCGTGTTGCTATCTTCTTATAGAGGTCTATCATCTGCGGACAGCCTTAAAGAACGCCATTTTTGTACACTGTAAACAGTGACCGTAATATCACATATCCTTGGGATATCTCCAAAATCTTCTTTGCGCATGTCGAGTTTGTTTCGTTAAGAGTGACGTGTTGAGTTTTGTCTACAAGAAAATCTTTGAACCAATCGCAAAACTGGTCCGATACAGGGTAAGTTATACACTGAGGAGCCATAGAAACTGGTATAGGCATGCGTATTCAAATACAGAGATGTGTAGACAGGAAGAATACGACGTTGCGGTCGGCAACAGCTATATAAGACAAAAAAGTCTGACGCAGTTGTTAGATCGGTTATTTCTGCTACAATAGCAGGTTATCAAGATTTAAGTGAGTTTGAAGATGGTGTTAGAGTCGGCGCACGAGAGATGGAACACTGGATATCAGTGGTAGCGTTGAAGTGGGGATTCCCCAGTATGATTATTTCACGAGTGTACCGTGCGTATCAGGAATCCTGTAAAACATCAAATCTCAGACATCGCTGAGGCCGGAAAAAGATCTGGCAAGAACGGGACCAAGACATCAGAAGAGAACCGTTCAACGTGACAGAAGTGCAACCCTTCCGCCAATTGCTCCAGGTTTCAGTGCTGGCCCATCAACAAGTGTCAGCGCGTGACCCATTCAACGAAACGTCATCGATGTTGGCTATTGGAGCAGAAGACCAAGTCCTGTCCCTTCGTTGACTGCACGACACAAAGCTTTACGCCTCGCCTGGGCCCGTCAACACCGACGTTGGGCTGTTCATGACTGGAAATATGTTGCCTGATCGGACGAGTCTCGTTTTAAATTGTATCCAACGGATGGACAGGTATGGAGGCAATCTTATGAATACGTGGTCACAGCATGTCAGCAGGGACTATTCCAGATGTTGGAGGCTCTGTAATGGTGTGGAGCGTGAGCAGTCGGAGTGATATGGACGCCTCAGACGTCTAGATATGATTCTGACAGATGTCTCGTACCTGAGCATCCTGTGTGATCACCTGCATCTATTAATCTTCATTGTGCATTCCGACGGCCATTTCCAGAAGGGCCATGTGACACCCCACAAGTCCAGAATTGCTATAGAGTGGCTTTAGGATCACTCTTCTTAGTTTTAACACGATCGCTGGGCTCAAACTCCCCCGACATGAACATTATTGAGCGTATCTGGGATGCCTTGCAACGTGCTGTTCAGAAGAGATCTCCACTCCCTTGTACTCCTACGGATTTATGGACGGCCCTGCAGGATTCATTGTGTCAGTTTCCTCCAGTACTACTTCACACAAAAGTCGAGTCCATGCCACGTCGTGTTCCGGCACTTCTGTGAACTCGCTGGGGCCTCATACTACGTTAAGCAGGAGTACCAGTTTCTTGGACTCTTCGGTGTATATTTTTCACTGAACGTAATTTGCAGACAGTGTCAAATTCCTTCCTGAAGTCAAGGAAGACAGTACTGTCCTGAACGCTTTTGTCTACAACGCTATGGATGTGATGGAGGAACAGAACGAGCTAAATTTCGCAAAATTTGTGTTTCGGGAATTCAAGTTGATTTTTACAGAGGACATTTTCGTCATGATTTTCTTTTTTCAGTCGTCTGACTAGTTTTATTCGGCGAGCCACAAATTCTTCCTTCGTGGCAAACTTTTCATCTCAGAGTGGCAGTTGGAACCAACATTTGCTTGATGCATTCCAGTCGCTGTGCTCCACTACAGTTTTTACCGTTACATTTCCTTGTACTACCATGTATGTTGTTGTCTAACGTCATAACAGATGTTCTATCGTCTTTCCCTTCTTCTTGTCAGTGCTTCCCATATACTCCTTTCCTCGACGATACTGAGGAGAACAGCCTCATTCCTTACCCTATGAATCGACCTAATTTTCAACACTAATCTGTAGCAACACATGATCACAAAACATTTACCATAATTCCACAACCGACTGACGTCGACAATAAAGCCTAGAAGTATGTGAATCTTGAAAACGGGAATCACGTGCACTTTTCTCAAGTCGCTAAGTACCCTTCGTTGGTCCAGCGAACTACAATGAATTTCTGCTTGAAAGGGTGGAAATTCTTTCGCATCTCTATACCATCTTACATGACCTAATACCTTTCCGTTACAAAAGAATTGTAGTTGTTTCCCTTTTCCGGGATCAGTTATCCCTACATCTCCCAGTTCAAATTTCGTACACTCAGTTGAAAGGAGGAATCGTATTACGATCTTCCGCAAGGAAACCCTTTCGCTGACATTTTCCGTTTAGATGCCACTATGGGCACTAAGTGACTGAAAAGATGACTTGGAACCGCTTATGGATTTCAGTATCTCCGTAACCTCTTAGGATTTTCTTTATCGATCATTGCTATTTAGACGCTGGCGATGAATTCGAAGTCAGCTTGTATGATTTCCAACATCGCACGTTCCTACTGCATCCTGCTGCATGGTACGTTAAATATCTATCTATAACCCCTGCAGCGACCAACAATCTATCTTTGACAGTTAGTCATGATATAAGAGCTGTGGTAAACTCTCAAATGACACAGAAACGTCACAAACGATAGTGTAGATTATTCTTTCGCAAGATAACAGCAATTTCGAAACTGAAAGCATTAGTTTCTCTTGCCACATAGGCATCCTTACAAAGAAGTTCGTCACATTATTGCTTATTCTAAACCTCACGCTGTCTTAAGCAGGTATTTACGACAGCTTGTTCATAGGAGTAGGATTCGTTATACATTGGAAAGATGGGCAGAGTATGAGATACTGCAAGCAGTTCTGTGACATGGTTGTTCTCGTCAGAATCGACAGCAACCAATGCCAATTTTTCAGTTATATGTACCGATGTCCCAAGCATATCAAGCACGTATAGAACGTATGTGAAGATTGTATGCATCGTTTGGAGCCGGGGACGGAGAGGCTTCGTCCCCCATCGTAGTCCTCAGTGGTTCACAACCCCACAACAGGATACAGCAGTCCACTCACCCCTCCGCCGACCATCACCGAACTCAGGGGTACTGTGCGCTTCCGCCCCCCGTGGACCCCTCACCCCTTCCGGTAACGTCACACACCGGGCGAGTGTAACCCCAATGTTGGCGAGGTAGAGTAATTATGGTGTACACGAACGTGGAGACAGTGTTCATGCAGCAATCGCCGACATAGTGTAACTGTGGTTCAATAAGGGGAACCAGTCCGCATTCGTGGAGGCAGATGGGAAACAGCCATAAAACCGTAAAATGTAAACTTTCACGGCCGGAACTGTCATGATTAATAAAATTCTTTTTCGGGCTATTATGCCGTGGTCTGATGGATTTCGCATTGTAACCCAACGTTTCGTCCCCATCTGCGGAGGACATCTTCAAGGGGGTTCGTGGCTTCTGTTAACTTCCGAAACACACACTGTCTCACTACTGACTGCAGCAAATTTTTGTTTTCGCATGCTCCCGCGCATAGGCGTGACGTCACATGTTTTGAATACGCGAGCGCAATTGGCCGTTGTCGGTTGCCGCCGTCCGCTGTTGCTATCATCCCATGGCGGAAGACTGGTACACATCTTCTTCAGCACCGGCATCCAGATGTCATTCAATTTCACGCCCTCCTCCTTCCTATTAAAATTCCTGGGGTGTTTCATAATCTCTATAGCCTCTCTGTAAAGCCTTTCATGATATCCGCTTGTGGCTGCCAGTACTTGAGTTCTATCAAAATAAATGTGGTGGTCTCCTGACTGCAAAGCGTGTTCCGCAACAGCTGATCTATCAATCTCTCCCCTTCTACAATTGCCCTTGTGCTCTTATAGTCGTTTTTTGACCGTTCTTTTTGTGGTACCCACATATACCTCCCCACAACTACACGGGATCCTGTAAATTCCTGCTTTTTCCAGCGGTTTACGAGCATCCTTAGCCGATCTCAGGTGTTCTTGTATCTTCCGGGTAGGTTTGTAAATCACCGCGATATTCCGTTTTTTCAATATTTTCCCTATGCGGTCAGTGACGTCCTTAATAAAAGGCAGGAAAACTTTCGATTTTGCAAGCGCTTGTGCATTGCTATGGTTTTCACGCGGCGGTCTTAACGCTCTTTTTATCTCAGCAGCCGAGTAACCATTCCTGAGTAATGCATCAGTGAGGTGTTCCAGTTCCGTATCCAGTAGCCCAGGTTCACAGTTGTTCCTCGCTCTATCCGCCAACGTTTTCATTATGCCTCGCTTTTGTTGTGGATGGTGGTTCGAATCCCGGTGTAGATAACGATCCGTGTGCGTGGGTTTCCGGTAAACTGTAAGGCCTAAGCTACCATCCTGTTTCTTGTAAACTAGCACATCCAGAAAATTTAGTCTCCCTTCTGCCTCCTCCTCCATGGTACACTGAATCTTCGGATTAATACCGTTTAGATGTTTGTGAAAACGGCCTAGTTCCTCTCACGGCCGGAACTGTCATGATTAATAAAATTCTTTTTCGGGCTATTATGCCGTGGTCTGATGGATTTCGCATTGTAACCCAACGTTTCGTCCCCATCTGACAGTTCCGGCCGTGAAAGTTTACATTTTACAATTAGACGCCTCTACGGGGAGGAGATGTCAAGGAATGTGCGACGCATGGAAAATCTCCAGAAGAAGAGAGTGCAGCTTTTGTGTTCACTCACATTTCTGTCTCGTTGCAGAGCGGTCGGTGTTATTCCAAAGTTTTTGAGGATTAAGCGACTATGCAGCTCGGCCAAGACGCAGCGTATTTTCAAACGGACGGAAGACGCTTTACTACGAGAGCGGATTCAACAGACCCGCCGGGACTTGGCAAGCACAAACTGTAAGTTAATGTCTCTCCATATTACTATCAGTAATAAATTGTGTGGTAGTGACTGGGATAGAATTGACAGACTGTTGCATGGCGTGATTAGGAACCACATGTAGACAGAGGAAGAAATTTGATAATTTGCATCCTCATCAGACGATCCGCCAGTTAGACGCTTCCCGTACTGTTATCAATTTATCCGAACACTTGTTATCTGACGATGAGAGATCTGTGTTTGCCAAGGGTGGAAATTTTGCCATTAGTCCGCGAGTTGTGCCCACTGAGGAGATAATCGCCAGTGTAGAAGCAGGCATTCGTAGTGTGGACGCGATTACAGCCGAAGAAATCAGCATAGAAACTGTGAGAGTATTAGCTCGCGCAAAGCCTCCAAAAAGTAATTTAACCGTGGGTGAGAGGAATGCAATAAAACGCCTAAATGAGGACGATAGTATTATCATTGTCCCCGCTGACAAGGGAAATGCGACGGTGGTTTTGAATGTTACTGACTATCACAGCAAGATTAATGACTTACTAGATCCGCAGACTTACAAGAAGCTGAGTAAAGACCCGACTGATAAAGTTCTTAGAACGGTTACGCGGTTAATTAAGAAGTCCTCTATCGAACAGAACGTTCAGAAAAGTCTGTTCAATTCAGTTGCGCTGCCACCAAGACTCTACGGCTTGCCGAAGGTTCATAAACAACTTGTTCCTCTGAGACCTATAGTGAGTGCCATTGGTTCGCCCACCTATTCTATTGCCAAGTTTTTGACAACGCTATTACGGCCGCATGTGGGACGATCGGACTCCTATATCAAGAATTCTGCACATTTCATCAGTAAATTAAGCGGCATAGTGGTCCAGCCGAAGGACATGTTAGTCAGTTTCGATGTGGCATCGCTATTTACTATGGTTCCTCTCAATGAGGTGTTGCAACAACTGAATAGAATTTTTCCTCCCGACATTGCAGAACTATTTAAATATTGCCTTACGACCACGTATTTCAAATGGAACGATGAGTTCTACGAACAGACTGCTGGCGTGGCAATGGGGAGCCCCTTAAGCCCTGTTATGGCTAACTTTTTCATGGAAAAATTCGAGGCGCAGGCTATAGAAACTGCCAACAAAAAACCGAATATCTGGTTCCGCTACGTAGATGACAGGTTTGTGTTGTGGAGGCATGGCAGAGAGGAACTAGGCCGTTTTCACAAACATCTAAACGGTATTAATCCGAAGATTCAGTTTACCATGGACGAGGAGGCAGAAGGGAGACAAAATTTTCTGGATGTGCTAGTTTACAAGAAACAGGATGGTAGCCTAGGCCATACAGTTTACCGGAAACCCACGCACACGGATCGTTATCTACACCGGGATTCGAACCACCACCCACAACAAAAGCGAGGCATAATAAAAACGTTGGCGGATAGAGCGAGGAACATCTGTGAACCTGAGCTACTGGATACGGAACTGGAACACCTCACTGATGCATTACTCAGGAATGGTTACTCGGCTGCTGAGATAAAAAGAGCGTTAAGACCGCCGCGTGAAAATCATAGCAATGCACAAGCGCTTGCAAAATCGAAAGTTTTCCTGCCTTTTATTAAGGACGTCACTGACCGCATAGGGAAAATATTGAAGAAACCGAATATCGCGGTGATTTACAAACCTACCAGGAAGATACAAGAACACCTGAGATCGGCTAAGGATGCTCGTAAACCGCTGGAAAAAGTAGGAATTTACAGGATCCCGTGTAGTTGTGGGAAGGTATATGTGGGTACCACAAAAAGAACGGTCAAAAAACGACTAGAATAGCACAAGGGCAATTGTAGAAGGGGAGAGATTGATAGATCAGCTGTTGCGGAACACGCTTTGCAGTCAGGAGACCACCACATTTATTTTGATAGAAATCAAGTACTGGCAGCCACAAGCGGATATCATGAAAGGCTTTACAAAGAGGCTATAGAGATTATGAAACACCCCAGGAATTTTAATAGGAAGGAGGAGGGCGTGAAATTGAATGACATCTGGATGCCGGTGCTGAAGAAGATGTGTACCAGTCTTCCGCCATGGGATGATGGCAACAGCGGACGGCGGCAACCGACAACGGCCAATTGCGCTCGCGTATTCAAAACATGTGACGTCACGCCTATGCGCGGGAGCATGCGAAAACAAAAAATTGCTGTAGTCAGTAGTGAGACAGTGTGTGTTTCGGAAGTTAACAGAAGCCACGAACCCCCTTGAAGATGTCCTCCGCAGATGGGGACGAAACGTTGGGTTACAATGCGAAATCCATCAGACCACGGCATAATAGCCCGAAAAAGAATTTTATTAATCATGAGCCATAAAACCATCCACAGACTGGCCTGGCGGATTCGTACAGGGGACCGGCACGTCTGGCCTCCCGGAAAGCAGTGCGTTAGACCGCACGGCTTTACCGGGCGGGCTGTATGTGAGGATATTGAAGGGTTAATCCAGCATGCAAAGGATGATTAAAATCTATTAATGAGGTGGGACTAGAATGTAGAATGCTGTAGAAGGGGCTAGGGTGGAATCGAATGTCTGAGTATGGTTCAAATGGCTCTGAGCACTATGGGACTTAACATCTGAGGTCATCAGTCCCCTGGACACTAGATGTACTTAAACCTAACTATACCTAAGGGCATCACACATATCTATGTCCGAGACAGGATTCGAACCTGCGACCGTAGCGATCGCGCGGTTCCACACTAAAGCGCCTAGAACCACTTGGCCATTCCGGCCGACAATGTGTGAGTACAGATTAACGTTTGGACACTTATTCCTTTTCTAATAATTTAACTAAACGTCCACAGAAAAATACAGTTTTAGTTGAACAATGTATCTGCCCCAATTACTGAAATTAACCGAGGATAGTAAAATGTTTCAAACACTCTGACTCAAAAGAAATGAGCAGCACTTGGCATCACCAGAAATTAAACATAAGGGTAGCGCCACTGGAACAATTACTCCCTAAGTTTAATCAATGAAAAATGAAATATTTACAAAAGTACTCTCTAACGGAATTTCTTAAAATGTCACCCAATAGGTCGTTTTAAAATCCCCTACCATTTAAATTTAACTGTAATTTAGAAAAACGCATAATCATTTGAAGAATTTATTAAGAAATGGGTGCCAATCCTGAATGTATATAGCACTATTAGGGCAACTGTAACCCTCCTGGCATAGTACGCTGGGACTCAGGCGCAGGTTCTAGCATAACAAGTGTTTTGTCATGTGAACTTCAGTCCTCTCTACTTCATACTACATATCACAGTTTTCAGTATTAGTAAAAGGAAACATGTGCTTCATAGCACTGCCAGACAGTATAGCAGCACTATTTACAAGTCTAAGAGGTCGGCTGTGAATGAAGAACGTCCACACTTACACATTCTACCGCTACAGAACAGCACGAACATGCAGTGAGTAGTCAGATTCATAGAAACAGTAAAACTAAGCAGACAACTACCTATTGGCGACATGCACTGAAACGAAGTCAGTACCTATACAGTCATACGAACACCATGCACGACCAAATCCGCGAACACTGTTTAAACACATTCTGTCGGTGAGTGTTAACTAGAAAATGGCGATATCACCACACTATATCACAGTACGTTTTTCTGTCAGAAAGCTAGACTCATCACAGCCAAAATTCACACCGAGAGTCCCACTTAGTTATTCACACTAACGCTATCACTACCGTAAGTTCAGGCTGCAGAGTCTCCAGAATCCAAAACACAGAAGGATCGCGGTCGCTCAATGTGTGCTGCTGGCGCCACAAACCGCATTTACAAATTGCAGCGAGACTCCTCCATAGTGAGCTAGTAACGGTTTCATCTCGTTGCTCTGTGTACCGACTGACTGACCACTATCGCGTCCTCACTGCGGCAGGAAAAAGCCCTTACGGAACCTGAGAGAGCAGACCACAGGCGACCAGGAAGTATAGTCAATGTCTGGAAAGCCTGATAGTACCAACGTAGGCAACAGAGCCACACGCGGCACTCTAGCTGGAGTGAGAGAGGAAACGGTTCAGTTTTCTGCAACAAATTTCTGCTAGTTACTGGAGCTACACTGTACGAGACTAACAAGAGGAAGAAGTATAGTTGAGAAAGGTCGAGAGACGGTAAGATCCCAGCTGGATTACATTTTGATCAGACAGAGACTCCATACATGGGATTGCCAGGCACACCAGGAGCAGATACGGTCCCAGATAACAGTTTAATAATACTGAGGATTAGGCTGAGGTTTAAGAGTATCGTCTGGTAAACTCGACGTGGAAAGAAGTGGGGAAGTGACTGTTCAGTTACAGAGAAATGGTCACACAAAAAAAGCTCCATCACGGATGTCAGATAGACCAACATAGGTAAAACACTGGCTAAAGAGGAATTACTTGCATTCGTCAACAAAAGAAGGAAGTGTGGAAATTTACACGCTTAGGAAATGCAGGGAATGACGGTTTAAGCTTAAACACATTCAAACCTTCGATATAATTTAAAGAAAGGGCTGCAACATTAAAAGTGCAATGCTAATTCCAGTGTTCAATGCAGAATAAAGAGTGGATACGTGGAAAGCGCACGCTGAAAGTCTTGTTTGATAAAGTGATTCAAGAAGAAATAGAAGTCGACATGGAAGATATGCGTTGTTTATTATTGGAATTTGTTAGAGCGCCGAAAAAGGCAGAAAGAGATGATAACACAAAGGACCGAGCGGATACAACGTCGGGACGCCTGTTGGCAAGTCAGACGTTACTAAAGATCAGTCATTTATTCTGGGTGCTTACAAGTCTTTGTTCTTACGCACCAGCCTCGGCTGTGGCTCGCTCAGCTGCGTGCTGGATTTTAGCTGACGTCTGTCCAGCCAGCTCTGCGGTTGCACGCCCAAGTGAGCAGTAGAGACTAGGAGCCACCGCGGGTTGCCGGCGAGCAGGCGCTTCTGTAACCCAGAGCGAAGAGGTCTCGCTGACTGCTGGAGTATCATCGGTCCCAGATATCATGACCATTGATCATCCGTCTGCAGGGTCCTTAGTGTCGATAATCCATTCATCGGTTAGTATCCTCTCTACTCCGATAGATTTCAGCACCTGGAAGTGCCTGAGTGTTGAACAGGCCCTGTTGCTGGCTTCCGCTTTGAAGTTCAATGCTAGCAGCAGATTAGATTAGATTGGTGCTTGTTCAATAGGTCATGAATGCAGCATTCCGTAATTATGTGGAACGTGTCAGGTTAATAAAAGGTGTCTATACTAGATATTACATTACACAAAATATTAAATGACATTTTTTGTGGGGGTTGGTTAATTACCCACTTACTATGTCCAAAAATTCATCTAATGAATAGAAGGAGTTGCCATTCAGAAATTATTTTAATTTCCTTTTAAATGCTACATGGCTGTCCGTCAGACTTTTGTTGCTATTAGGTAAGTGGCCAAAGACTTTTGTGGCAGCATAATTTACCCCCTTCTGAGCCAAAGTTAGATTTAACCTTGAGTAGTGAAGATCATCCTTTCTCCTAGTGTTGTAGCCATGTACACTGCTATTACTTTTGATTTCGTTTGCATTGTTAATAACAAATTATATATATATATATATATATATATATATATATATATATATATATATATATATATATATATATATATATTTTGTGAGGCTACAGTGAAGTAAGTAAGTGTCTGCAGGATGATTTTGGATGAGCTCCAGCAATTACGCTGATTACACACTTTTGAGCAATGAACACTCTCTTACACAGTGATGAGTTACCTCACGATATGATGCCATAAGGAAGCAGAGAATGAAAATAGGCGTGGTAAGATAATTTACTGAGATGTATATCGCCAAAATTTGCGATGACCCTAATAGCATAAGTAGCTGAACTCAAACGTTTCAGCAGATCTTCAGTGTGCGTTTTCCAGTTCCACACCTCATCACTGCATACACCTAGAAATTTTGAATATTCTACCTTAGCTACCGATTTCTGATCGAAGACTATATTTATTAATGGTGTCCTTCCATTTGCTGTGTAGAACTGTATATACTGCATTTGGTCAAAGTTTAATACAGCCAATTTGCACAGAACCTCTTAATGATTTTCTGAAAAAGATCGTTTACAATTTCATCAGTTAATTCTTGTCTAGTGGGTGTGATAGCTATACTTGAGTAATCGGCAATAAGTACCAGCTTTGCATCCTCGTGAATATAGAGTGGCAAGTCATTAATATATATTAAACAGCAGAGGATCCAATTCCGATCCTTGCGGACCCCCATTCTTGATTGTTCCCCAGTTTGAGAAATCACCAGTTCCTTGCATATTATGCAAAGTGCTTATTTCTACTTCCTGCACTCTTCTAGTTAGGTAAGATTTAAACCATTTGAGCGCTGTCCCATTCATACCATAGTACTCGACCTTATCTAGAAGTAATCCATGATTTACACAATCAAACGCCTTTGAGAGAGCACAAAAAAAAAATCCCAACGGGTGACTTCCGGTTACTCAGAGCATTTACTATTTCATTAGTGAAAGCATATATAGCATTTTCCGTTGACAAACGTTTCTGGGAACCAAACTGACATTTTGTTAAAACTTTATTTTTACAAAGGTGTGAAGCTTCTGTACAATACATTACTTTTTCAAGAATTTTGGATAAGACAGTCAAAAGAGAAATTTGGCGGTAGTTTTTGACATCAGATGTATCCCCAGCGATGTGGGGTTGTCGGAAGACAGTCAGTTCCTCCATTATTAGAGGATAGGCAGCGAGCGCCATGAAGTTCATCAGGTGAAGGTCATCATCTCGGGTACATTTTCGTATAATTCATAGATTGTGCTAGTGCATTTTAGGACATAGATTGACTGCAGCTTCGTAGTATGTAATCGAGTGCCAGAACTGTGAATGACATCGATACCAATGATAGTCTCATGTCGAGGTCTGGAGAGATGGGGCATTTAAAACGAGCTAGCGTGGGTCTGCGATGTGAGGGCCGGTTTGTTATGACTGTATATGTCCTCCTTAATCTGCTATATTCACATAACAGTCTGATAAGTGCTGTGTCATTTTCTGGCTGCGCGCTCCGGTAAGAAACAGTTTCTTGCATCCTGTCTCATGAGTTAACGACTAAGCTTGTGTCGCTGCCTTTGTTGTTCTCTAACTGTCTCCTTTCTGCTGCTCACTCGGCTGACACTGCCATTACGTGTCGACGAAGTGTCCACCTGCAGCATACTGGCTCGCTTCCTGCTTCCGCCATTGTCTCCGGCATGACTTGATTTTGCCTGGGGCAAAGTAAGCAAGTTTCAACAATATTTTCCTACCACTTACTCTTATGTGCCGTAGCACATCCCTCCTCTTTAAAATCATTCGTCGTCAATTTTGTCCCTCGTTCCACTTCTTACTTATTAGTAAATACCTGACTAGTATTTAAAAAAGTTACTCTATAACTGTCTATAAGTCTTTCTTGTGTTGCTTCTCCAACTTAGTCTTACATATTAGCCACTTATTTAATCCACTTTCTCAGGCTGTTCTGGCTGCATACACATTCACCCTCTCCATTAGTTATTATCGGTTCATATCGATTCCACATTTTTTTTCACTTGCCGCATTGTTTGATTGACTGAAATTTATCGTTTTCTCTAAAGTTAATAATTCGTCCAGCAATTGTAGCAAACTGTAATTTAAGGTTTAGTTAGTAAAATTTAGGTTCTGTTCAGGTAATACGTGTGATGGTTCCTCCAGCCGATACGACATTGATCGGGACACGTTAAGATTTTTAATAATTTTTTGCCTTCGATGGTAGCTGCTATTTCACATCTTATTCCGTTAATTAATAATCCCCTGTAATTCTAATTTCATTTTCTCGACTGGTTTACTGTATTTAGAGTAAGTAATAAACAATGTTTCAGGTGTAAATATGAACTAAGTTATTGTAACATTGGCTGAGGAACTATCACTTTTTTTTCGCAGTCTGTTGCTCTTTCCGAAGAACAGTTGGCGTTTCATGTGACTGGTTTTCGTTTATATAGCCCTAGTTGGACAAGGAATAATATATCCTCCAATACAGTCCTTCAAATCTGCTACAGACATAATGACACGAGCATCTCCAGGTACAGAAACTAATAACACTTCCTGAGCTTCTATCTGTATTCATTTCCTATATGTACTCCATTTAATCGAATGTGGATGGATCATGTGACTGTGGTACTGCGCGTTTATTCCTACTACTGAAAATTGTATTCTAAAGTGCAATCCAGTTTTATCAGAGTCTACTCTTATATGAGATATACGACAAAATACACCTATATTCTTACTAGTTACAGGAATTACATGTTGCACATCCTATGGACAGCCTCTTGATGCTCTCTAAAATGCCATTAAAATATTCTGTGTATTTAATAACGTTGCACTACATTGCATCTAATCTATCAGCTAAGGTTCGTAACAATATAGTTATTATACTTTCTCATCAAGTTTGCTTAACTAGGTTTTTATTTACTCTAGATCAAGATTTAAGACATTACTGGTTTCGGCCCATATAATTCTGTTTCTGTTGCTACCTTCTGTACTATTTTAGAAACGTTCAGTATTCCCTGCGACATGTTTCCGATATGTACTAATGTACGTACGCGTCTGTACGTTCCGCTAATTTCTGTACATTTCCAATTCTGCTGTTAAAATTTTTGATATCTTCAGTATCCGCTGTTCCAAACACATTTTTAACATTTTCCCCCCAGCTTCTGACCAACCTCGGTTTTTACGTATTAGTATTCGTGTTACTAGTTCTGTTAACTGTTGCGAAAGAGTGCTCAGTTTCTCATTCGAGAGTTTTAATTCCTAAACAGAAAATAGAATTAAGACTATCCTACAGTGATAAGCCAAAACATGATCACGGCTGCCTGGTGGCGTTGCGGGCACATGACGCGCTAACAAGTGTATGTAAACGAACAGACACGGACGGGGACCACCTTATCGAAAATATGGGCTGGAAATGGGGAAATCAATTGAGATAAGCGACTTTGATAAACGGCAAATCAGTATTGCACAGAACCTGTTAACGAGCATCTCGAAAACGGCGAAGCTGGTTGAATGTTCATGTGCTGCTGTCGAGAGCTTCGACGAAAAGAGGTAGAAGGACATTGAAAATACCACTAGCCAGACGTGCATTAGGTCTTTTGGCCGCTTCTGGATTTTATGTGCACCTGATTTCTTGCAATTCGTACCTGTTACTGCACAGTAATTGGTTACAGTATTTTTTGACTTGCTTGTGGTACTGTTTTTGCGGATCTGTGAAGGCCCCAAATAATATGAGTCTTAAATGGATGGACAAGATAAATATTTCTCCGAGTTGTTAAACTCTTTTTTAGATTGTGTTATAGAATTACATTGACCATCCAGTAGGGTGTCCATTAGGCTAAGGCGCGCAGGGAGACGGCAGTCATGCAGCGGATATTGTGGACAGTTGACGTTTGCCCTATATTGGTAACGTAGTATTTCTCTCTAGCGAAATTTTTGAATGACCAATGAATCTTAATATTGACCGAGTAATGGATTTGTGGAGGCATCTTCTTGTAATTACCCTGGACTAATCTTGTGTTTAAATATTGCGTTTTTGTGTAAAGCTTTGTCAGTAGACGCATATATTTAAAGCGTTCTGGGGCAAGTAATAGTTTTATTGAACTTATCTTTGATTATTTCTTGGGCTTACGTATTATAATCTTAATGAAGTGTTTGTCATTTCTTTAAAAGAAAGGGAACAAATTTTCAGAAGCTGAAAGTGGTGAATCATTCTTGTGTTTTACGTTGTTACTGTCTAAGTTGATTTAACACTAATATTATTTTGTCAGTTTTGCAGACTGGGCTAGTTAGCCATAATGCATGTTGACCCAGCTCCTCGTTATCCGACTGGCCAAAAAATTGTTTCGTTGTGCCTCACCAGCCGGCCGACTTCACGATGGGAGAGGAAACGGTTGCGGTTCTGGATTGAGGCGGGCGCTAGGACGTCACTGGGAATGCTATCTGTAACGAGTTGCGATGGCGTGTCGTCGGTGATGCTTATACACTTGTCTGCCTCAAAAATTTGCAGGGAGAAAGGTTTGGAGCCATCAGCAGTTACTAAATTTTGTCAAGAAGTTACACTCTGTCAAATTTAGTTCACGAGTTTTTATATATGTGAAATTTACATTCTTTACCATTTGAAAAGCCCATCAAACAGCATTCCGTCTCTCCATTAGTGACTGATCGTTTAATTGTAACGTTTTCCGTTGCTTATTTGCGATAACCTGCTTTCTATTCCCACACTCGTTTGCCTTGTGACCAAAAGGCCTACTACTGTAAAACTGCGGTTGATTGCATAGCGCCTTCAAATGCACTTTCTTCGCACAACGGTAACAATTCTTTCCTGACGCAAAAATTCCTTTCTTTCGGCGCATTCGTGTAGCAATGCCTATTTCCAGAAAATGCGTGGAAACATGAAGTCCTGTAGCCAAATCCTTTGGATGTTCCATGCCTAGTCTTCGCGAAAAGTCCACAGGAATTCATCGCAAAAACACTTTGAAAGCTGTTTTCTGCCTTCCTGGTTTTCCCGTGAGATCATATATAAGTGCATTCGCTTCACGGATTCTGTCCGATAAAATCTCGAAAATTTCATTTTCATTCTGTGTCAACCAACTTTCCTCTAAAGAAATCTATCACTGTTCTGCTTACGGCATCACTGACGCAAACCTCCGTCTTGGCTTCATTCATGAGGGGCAACCACTTATTCTTGCTGCAGTCAACACATTATTTATGAAAAACGTTAACTCCTCTGTTGTTTTGTTGGTGAAAGGTGCGATCAGGTCAAGTATTGAAGGATCTTCTGGAAAATTGGGCAATACTATTGGCGACTTAAATTCACTCGAACCCGACTGTGACACTTGCGCGGCCCACAAGGGCACTACTTGAGTCGTCAGCCATCATGGCATTGCTTTCGCTGAGGATTTTTCTCTAACAATTGTGGCAGTTGCTCCGTCAGAGCTGTTATACACTCGCTAGTAATAGCAGACAATGTGCCCAGCATTTATGTGCAGTTTACCATCATATTATATTTACATACGCGCTTCCAACTGGGCAAGATACACCATATGAGAAAAATACAACTTACGAAACTATAGTAAATGTACGAAGCAATTTCTTTGGCCTGATCATCATCTAGTGACAATTACTACGATCGTGCTTATGTGACCGTCTATAAGTAAAACAGGTGCCGGACCCGAATTTAGGGTATGGTTCACAACAAGCCACTAACCGGCAAATTGTATATCTCACCGGTACCAAGTATGACTGTTTAGTTGTCTCTCAATTCTAACAAATAGACAGGATGCCTAGGTTGTGCAAAAGTACTTGGGACATAGCAGGATCATCAAAACGCCTAAAATCTGCCACGTCACAGTCAAAGAACAGAAGAGTACCGTTTGTGCTTACCGTATTGCGGTTACTGCTGTGATGTGTGAACGGCATCGATGTACACCACTGCCTCTGAATTCCAGGTGTTGGAATCCAACACTGCCACATCCTCTGATAGCGGCGTCGGAGCACACCGTTCTGGCACCAGTTTATAGAGGTCTGAGTGGAGACGCTTCTACATGAAGTCGAAGTAGCCATTCGTAATCTGTGAAACCCTGTTAGAGTTCAGTCATTTATTCACAATATTTACAGGTCGTCATTACTGCACACCAGCTTCGGCATTTGCTCATTTAGCTGCATGATTGAGTGTAGCTGACGTCAGTCCAGTCAGCTCCGCGGTTGCAGGCTCAGGCGAGTTTTAGCGACCACAGAGCAGCGGAGGTTTGCCGGTGAGCAAACGCAGCCATTGCCCAACGCCATGCGATCTCGGGCTAGCTACTGGAGTGTCTTCAGTCCCACTTCGATCCTACAGTGATTCTCGCTTATCCATCCGTGATATTCCTGGTATCTGTAGTCGTATCGTCGGATGATATCCCTGCGACTCGTAGGTTTCAGCACTAGGTTTCAGCACCCATAGGGGCCCGAGTTTTGAACAGGAACGTGGACCCCAAGGGGCCCCTGTCGCCTGCTTCCGAATTGAAGTTCAGTGCTTGCGACATCCTGCGACGTGGGATTGTCGAAAGTCAGTTGCTCCTTCAGTAGATGGTTATCGCCGAGCAGCGTGAAGGTCACATCTCGAATATCTTCAGTCAGGTCATAGATTTTCCTGGAGCATCTAGGACGTAAATTCACTACAGTATCGTATTTGTGCTCTCTAGGGCCAGGCCATTACTGTGAAAGACATCGATCCCAGTGATCGGTTGGTTAATAGATGTGGAGTGCTGGGGTGTTAGCTAGCATGAGGCTATGACTTGAGGCTCAGTTCGTGATGTGCGGATGTGTCCTCGTGATGAGCTTTATTCGCTTACTGTTGTGTTAACTGCTGTATCAGTTCCACGCTATGTGGTCTTGTAAAAGAAATAGAGTTCCTTGGAAAATGCCTTACAAGCTAAGGAATATGCTTGTTTCGCTCTTTGGTTTCATGTCGCAGTTTCCCTAGAATGTGTATCCCCGCTCGACGGTCAGTGTCGTAATGTGACGATGGCCTAGTCCTCTTCCTGTGTACTTGGTCGCTTCCTGCTTCTGTCACTGTCTCTGGCGTGAATGGATTATGTTTGGCCATGTGAGTGAGTTATGCAATTTTTTCTAATTTCTAACTGATAGTACTCTGTGGAATAATAATAAAATATCTTCAGAATCTCTGAAATCATTGGGATGAAATGGATGCGAAGCGACCATTCAAGTTTCTGTGTAGAATCTCTGAAACTGGAGACATACCATCAGGCTTTCGAAAAATATGATCTACACAATTATGCACACAGTAAGGGGAGATATGTGCGAGACCTATAACACAACTCGAATGGTTCAAATGGGTCTGAGCAATATGGGACGTAACATCTATGGTCATCAGTCCCCTAAAACTTAGAACTACTTAAAGCTAACTAACTTAAGGACATTACACAACACCCAGTCATCAAGAGGCAGAGAAAATCCCTAACCCCGCCGGGAATCGAACCCGGGAACCCGGGCGCGGGAAGCGAGAACGCTACGGCAAGACCACGAGCAACACAACTCACTAACACCTCATGCCTTGCTGAATAGTTCTGTATACAGAACAATGGATAAGATAGTTTAGGATCTGTTACATAACTATCAGTTTAGCCCTGGGGACGATAAAGTCACCAAAGAGATCTTTCTGAGGTTCCGGTCGATAATGAGAGCGGAATACCTAGAAAACAGCTGGGAAGAGAATTTCATCACTGTGAAATAATATAAGACTTTCGAAGTTGTGTGGAAAATAGGAGTAATCTGTAGAGGAAAACGAGTCATATAAGCATCATTTGTATAAAACATATACAAGGATCAAAAGAATTAGATGACCGAGAAATTAAGTGCCTGAAATAAAAAGGGTATAAAACAGGTACGAAATGTTTCGCTATAGCTGTTGAATCTATTTACCCAAGAAACAAAGATGGAAATGTGGAATTCTCGAGAGCAGAATTAAAATTAGGGTGACTGGATAGCAAAGATAAGATTTACCGATAACATTGCCTTCCTTAGTCAAAGTGAAGAGGAAATGCTATAACTGCTGAACGAAAGTCTAACGAGTACAGAACGTGAACTGACCGTAAACCGAAGCAAGACGAAACTAATGATCAGTATCAGAAATGAGACGTGACAAAATATAAAAATTTGTGACCACGAAGTAGACGAAGTTAAGTAACAATCAATGACGAACAAAGCGAGGACGACATAAAAAGCAGTCAAGCACCGACAAAAAGGGCATTAGTGGCAAAAAGAAGTCTCCCACCATCAAATATATATGCCTCAATGTGAGGAAGAAATTTTTGAGAGTTTACTTTAGAAGCAATCTTGAACTGTGGAAAAAGAGGAAGAGTGTCGAAGCTTATGGAATGTGATCCTACAGCAACGTGTTTAAAATTGAGTGAACTAATAATGAATGAAGAGGTTACCCTCAGAATCAGCGACGAAATGGATATACTTCGTGCGTCGTTTATTTACTAAAATTATCAAAATTATTTAGAGATTTACAATGGGTGAAAACTGCAAAGTGTCTCAACAGCTACACAAGTTGAGAATTCACCCAACGTAAGCTTATTTTTCTGTCTCAAGTTCAATTTATTTAGCAATATACACAGAGTTTACTCGCGAACGTTAACTCTTTAATGCATTTACCGCGATGCAAAGTTCCTGACTTCGCAGTAATTAAAGGCAAAACTGAGATAACTGGTAAACTTAGCACGAAACTCGTTCCACCTACACCAAACTAGTATGCGGAAAATCAATTAAAACTAGTACCTGATGAATATTCTACATCTTCTGATTAACCTTAGAGCGAGCAGGAAATAAATAGCAAATTTATACCAGCTTTCTGCGCACTTATTATAGAAGACAAAATCCGATTTTTAGCAATAGTAACTCAGTCGAAACCTCACTGACGAAACAACATTGTGTTACGTCCGACACTTGTAGGTGCACACAGAAGCGACGGTAATGTTGCTGCACAGTCTGTTTCATTCCAGTCTCCTTCAGGAAACGTACAAAACCGTCCAGGAAGAATCGTAGATGTTTCAGTAACTGATAATTGGCCATTTATGAATACAAAATTTCTTATAGACGTTTTTTATTTCGGAATCTAATCAGTGAAAAACTGTTACCGGCGTAGAAGAAGAAGAAACATAAAAGATGGTCAAGAACAGAAATAACCTTCTTAAACAATTTACCCGTGGAAAAATATGTTAACAATTTACTACGTTAATTCAAATTTAAATTTCGGCACTTCCAGTGATTGAATATAAAACTAACTCTACCTTTTTCATTAAAACTTAACACCTGTCCCAAGTCCGCATGTACTCTATTGTTAGTTGTGTGTGCAGCACTAACTACAAACGTCTCTACTGTTTGCACTTTTTTCTACAGAATTAATTTCTCATGGATTCCACAAGACTAAAACGAGACACACAGCCAAAACCTATCATCCAGTGAGAGCGACATCAAAATTTGACGAAAGGCTGACACACCAAATTAAGTGATTCTCAGTCACACTGTCCCACATATTTGCATAGAATCCATGTCTGAAATGCCTCTCCACGACGATGTATGCAATTTCGTCACGCCAGTAAAGTATAGTAAGTGTAATTGGATGTGATCAAACACGACAGCGGTTTCATCGGCTAACATTATGAATAAAGTTTTCCGGTGACTGGCTGTTATCCATCAACAAAACTGCAATCAACACGCTACATCATTAACGGAATGTGTTAAAATCATTAACGCAATGTGTTAGAACTGCTTATTATTACAAGAATATATGCAACGTTTACGTAATATTCAATGTACTTGTATACCTGGAAAAAGGATAAACATTCAATTTCATCGTGTCGTAAAAAAAAACATTCTGCAGCCTATGAAAAGGCCTATATTTCATGTGATATTCATTCCCACTACGCTGAAACGAAAAAAGGAAGGAAGATTAGCGTTTAACGTGTCGTCAATAATTTCTCAGGTTTGACAGTCCACCGCGATAGACATCAGACTATTCATGTAATAACAGTGTAATAATACGGTGTAATCACTTTATAGGTACAGCCTTTCCACTGAACTCCTTTTTCATGTGTAGACAACAATATAACATATCTAGCGTAATTTTCTAAGGCAATCAGTGTTTTTCTTGGTGGGTTGTTTCATCGGTAAGACACTGGTTTAATCGTAAGATTCTATAATTTGATTTTTCAGCTGTGTGTTTTCACTGTCCAACAGCACCATATTTTTAAAAGAATTTCGTATGATGTAAAAGACCTACAGCTGAACTACAAACAGCTGAACTACAAACTACTTTCATCACAACAGGAGCGTTTGTTAACATATTCTTAAACCTTTTTCTGAAAGAAATGGAGATAGAGATTCATCCATGTTAGCGATTAAGTGTTTGCACACCGTAAATTTTTTTTTGTGTAGGAAGTTATACGGAACCTTATAGATCACAACGTTCTAGAAAGACCCTTTCTAGCTAGCTACTCATTCTCACCTGTGTAAGTTTATGACATAGTTCTACAGTTATTTAATCTTGCTTTACTGCCTTCATACACCGCTGAAATATTATTCTAATTAGCTGTCTGTGAGTTAATAGAAGTTAATGGCACTGCCTTAATATTTTCAGTTTATCTTTCGTAATATTATAATCTGTCATTTATTCCAATATAGCAGCAAGAAGTAAATGAGGAAGTACTGCAAAATTTGAGCTCGTGTGCTGTACTAATTATACCATTTTAGCGCATAATATGTCAAACCTACAAACTAGACTGTCAGGTAGTACACCGCCAGCTAAATATAGTTGTAGTTTTTATTATGTCTGCTATGATTTTTACTTCTCCATCCAGTATAGTTAAATTTATAAGGTCCCACAGGAAAAAATTCTTCAGCTTGTGATATGTTCCCCCACGGTGGCGGCGAATCATATCTTAGCTGACATGTTATCAATTTACATTTATATTCTACAATGGGTCATACAGTGCTATAAAGCGACACTGTGAACCGAACACGGTGACACTCTACAATTAAACTATAATTCTCTTGTGACGTAATTCTAATAAAATCATCGTTCAACCTTCTTCTCTCTCTGGTGCCTTAACAAAGGCGCTCAGATAACCTCTCTCCTGTCCGTCTCTGTCCGACAAGTGTAGATCTTGGAAGAGGAATTAAAAGCATTCGTAGAACCTAGCACCGTTATCGTTCAACATTAACATTAGCTACAGAAAGTATTTGCGGGCCTAGTGTTAGTATCCTGATACACACTTAGTCCTCCAAGGTGTGCAAATCAGTGCCACTTACTTTTAGTGTCCTATAAGTTATAACCAAATGAGGGCTACGAGCATAGCAGTCTGCACACTTAAGCTAACTGATGGAAAGAACACCAGAAATATTGCCCTGAGGGTTCACAGAAACTGACTTTATCCTACATCAAATAATAAAATTAGAGATCGACGTATATTACATCCAAATTATTTTTCTTTAGGAGTGCAACCGTAATTTGGGTCTTTTTAATGGAAATTCAATAACCGTTGATTGGAATAAACTTTGCAGCTTCATTCGGAAGCTCTTCGTGTTATGAAGAGACCATTAATGTAGATATTACACGTTTCTGTAATTTGAGCGAAACTGAGAGATAAGCGCCGGCCGGAGTGGCAGAGCGGTTCTAGGCGCTACAGTCTGGAGCCGCGCGACCGCTACGGTTGCAGGTTCGAATCCTGCCTCGCGCATGGATGTGTGTGATGTCCTTATGTTAGTTATGTTTAAGTAGTTCTAAGTTATAGGGGACTGATGACCTCAGAAGCTAAGGCCCATAGTGCTCAGAGCCATTTGCACCATTTGAGAGATAAGCAGACCAGGCAAATTAAGCCCGGGAATCAAACAATTCAGATGATTACTAGCGTTTATGGATCTTTATATTGTTCTCAGTGGTGTATTGGTAGGAGTTTGTAGGGTTATAGTAATTTGCTTTCGTTTCTGTTTGTATTATGATGTACCTAGTGAAATGTCTTTGATTACTATACATGTTTAGTAAATTTCACTTTACATTCAATGTACTAAGCTGCATTTAAATCTTAAAATTTATCGGGTATTAAGGCATTCCAAGTTGCCCTGCACGTTACCGTTTCTAAAGTCATGCAATCAAGGAGAGACGTAAGACACACAACTGTTATTATATGTCTGATGACTAAGCCACAGGCGATTTCGTTTTAAATGAACATGTTCAGGTTACAAAATGTGTCGGCATCATCTCTAGAAAAGAACGCTAAGGGCACATGCTGACGTTGTAGAACACAGCTTGCGCAGTTTCACTTCCTCGATGGCCTGGATAAGCACAGCTATCATTATGTGCAGGGAAGATAACACAATGCTACGTTTTCCTCCGCTGGACAGTATAACGCTCGTTGCCCATACGAAGTACAAGTGCAAAGTATCTTGCATAAGTAAGTTAGTGTTTCACGTAGCACATAATTACACAGAGGCAACCCAAGCAAGCAATCATCTCCCCTTAAACTAGAACGATATGGCTTCAGTGTGCATCTTTCTTTTATCAAAGTCTAAGCGACTATGCTAAACACATTGGCATATCCACAGGAAGGCAAGGGAGTGTATCACTTCCCCCACAAGCGATTGGATCGTGCTGTTTCTCCATACCTAGGTGTACGATGGCCTGGTTGAATTCTAAGTGACTTGCTTTAGGCATAAGTTTGTAGTTTCTAACCAAAGACTAGCGTAAGGGAAAGTGACTAAAGTGTTTTTGACATTCCAAGAGTGTAATGATACACGTATGAATACATAGGATGAGGGGGTCTGCTAGAAACAAATTTCAAGATATATTATTATTCAGTGATATCATATGCCAGTTTAGCTCGATCGACAGGAATGGGCGCAGTCTATAAAAGACATGTATGCAGTTCCCGATAGTTTGATGGATTGCATGCCGGCTAAGCTGACAAAAACGCGAACGAAAGCAAGTTCCGGCCCTCGACAGTCAGTCAGCTAGTTGTAACGGAGGGTAGCTGAAGCTGCAGGAAAGGTGTTCATTACAATAACCCAATTATGTGCTGAATGGTCTTTTCGAATTATATAAAGATGAACCACGGTCATACACTGTCCAGTCACATTAACGCGACCTTTTGCAAAAGCCTGAATAGCTATCGCTGCAGGATGAGAGTCAGTGAAGTTCTGTAAGGTAACGACAGGGATGTGGAGCCATGCCGACTCTTATGCTCACGGCCAGCTGCTCTAGGGTTCTCGGTTAAGGATGCATGTTACGAACAGCCCAGTCTGAGTTGTCCAACAGATTCTCGATTATAAGTAAATCCGTGTAATTCGGTGGCCAGTGGAGTCCGGTCAACTCATCCCGGTGCTCTTCGAACCGTGCACGTGCACTGCGAGCTGTGTGACTCGTTGCATTGTCATGTTGGAAAATGCCATCATTCCGAGGAGAAACATACAGCATGCAGAGGTGGATTTCATCCCCAAGGATAGACACATACATACATTGACCCAGTTTACCATCCAGAATGAAGCGATCACCGAAGGAGTGCCACGAAAACATTACCCACACCAAACGCTGTCTTCGCCAACCAATACCGCTTTGCTTTCAAACTTTTCACGCCGTACACGCCATCGGTAGCATGGAGCATGAAACGTGACTCAACTGAAAACACCACGTATCGCCAACTAAGTGCAGTTCTAGTTGTTGTATTGGGTTGCAAAAAGTTGCCTCAGTCGCCGGTGAACGACAGTCAGCATGAGTGCGTGAAGCAGGCGTCAGCTTCCATACCGGGCAGTGCTTGCTGAGCCGTCGTTGTTGGTAGCCTCGTGGTTCGTCTCGAAGGTTAGTTGTTTAAGAGTTGCATGTCTATTCGTCCGTTCTCATTTCGGCATCTGACGTTCGCTCCTGTCTTGTGTGGCCATGCACCACAATTGCTGTGGTGTCACCGCCAGACACCACACTTGCTAGGTGGTAGCCTTTAAATCGGCCGCAGTCCGTTAGTATACGTCGGACCCGCGTGTCGCCACTATCAATGATTGCAGACCGAGCGCCGCCACACGGCAGGTCTACAGAGACTTCCTAGCACTCGTCCCAGTTTCACAGCCGACTTTGCTAGCGATGGTTCACTGACAAATTACGCTCTCATTTGCCGAGACGATAGTTAGCATAGCCTACAGCTACGTTATTTGCTACGACCTAGCAACGCGCCAGTATCCGTACTATTGATTTTGTAAATCATGTACCATCAAGAGCGACATTCTCCATTAATGGATTAAAGTTAATTATTCCACCAGCTACGTCCGTTTTTCTCAATTCTAATTCCCATGTCATGTTCCAGACCTCACGCCAGCCTGAGTGAGCTAAAACGCGTGCATTTCGGCCTCCTTTAGGTATACGGGTTGTCTCTCCTGCCAACCACAATTGCCTCGGTGCCGGGTTTGAACAGCGCCATTTTGCCGCGCGCTGTGTACATTAACTACTACAGCCGTACGTGAACAATTTACAAACTTACAGTTTTTGGAAAGGCTTCCCCGCTTAGCCCGAAAGGTAATGATGAAGCCCTTTGGGACGTCAGATAAGTCGCCCCGTTTTCGCCGCAACAACTGAGTGATTTCCCTCTACACTCAAACGCTTTACAAATCCTCCAATACCAGTGCACCTACCTGCCGTCAGTGAGTGGTTACTGCACGTTGACGTCAAACACAGGCGGTTGTCAGATAAATGTGTATAATTTCCCTATACAGGGTGGTCGTCAATTCCCGTTACAGACTTATAGGGCTTGTAGAGGGGAGTGAGTACATCGTATTTTGAATAGGAACCCATGTCCGGAAACGTCATCCTACGAGACTATAGAGCGCGAAAGTTATAGGCGTGGGTGTCTGTAAATGTACGTATACAATGGGTGATTCCGTGATAATGTTACAGACTTTCCAGGATGATGGAGAACGATAAACGTATTAATTTGAAGTAAGGATCCCTCTACCGGAAACGATCGAGCAGAAAGTTATAGACGGAAATCGTTCTGATACCTCTGACAGATAAATACATGTACCGGTTATGTGTTGCGAAGAGTGTAGGGCTGGTAACTTTCAGTTCCAATAAACGTGCGCTCTAAACTGCGTACCTGAGGAGCTATGACCATTCGTTCATCTTCGCTAGTGTGAAACACATCTTCTCTACTGAGCAAGTGTTCATAGCTGTTAAGGTATGCACTTTAGAGCCCACGTATATTGGACATTTTTTTCTCGTTTTTTCCACACTACCACCACTGAAAGTTAGCAACCCTACACTCTTCGCAATACAAGAACCGTTACATGTTTTCAACTGTCAGAGGTATCAGAACGGTTTTCGTTTATAACTTTCTACTCGTTCGTTTCCGGTACAGGAATCTTTTCTTCAAATTAACACGTTTATCGTTCTCCATCATCCTGGAAATTTTCTAACATTACCACGGAATCACCCTGTGTATACGTACATTTACAGATACCACCGCCTATAACTTTTGCGCTCTGTAGTCTCGTTAGATGAAGTTTGCGGAAGTGGGTTCCTATTCAAAATAGGATGTGTTCACTCCACTCTACAAGTCCAAGAAGTCTGTAACGGGAATTTCCGACAACCCTGTATGTTAAGATTATACTTCGGACGCCACGTACACACAAAATATGCAGAACGTGAGATATTTGGATGCTTATTAACGCTTTATCAAATGTCTGGAGGAGGTAACTAACGGCAGAAATGTGAAGATCATAAGTAAGACAACCTACGAAGAAAAACAGTTGTATACTTCAGTGTGCCTGGAGAAGACTGAAAGGTTTTCAGTACTTTAGAATTTAATGTACGTTTTCAATATATTCTACGACCTGAAACATTTCCCATACCTAAAAAACAATTCTAAGGATTTGAGGTCCAGAAGAACACTGCAAAATTGAAAGTGATCGCTAATTCATATGCTCTGCAAAATGGATATAAAACAGATCCCAATAATTACATAGGAATGTCGTTCCTTCGAATAACTTACAAAATAACGTCTTGTATAATACTAACACGACTGGAGAAGCAAGTAGATAGCGGATTATTAATATTTTTCACAAAAGAATCATGTGTGGTACAAAACGTATACTTCAATTAGGTAATAAGCTACTGGGCTACGCCGAGCCAAAACTACGCCATCACTTATTCAGGGGGTTGGGTTGTTTTGGGGGAGGAGACCACACAGCGAGGTCATCGGTCTCATCGGATTAAGGAAGGATGGGGAAGGAAGTCGGCCGTGCCCTTTGAAAGGAACGATCCCGGCAATTGCCTGGAGCGATATACGGAAATCACGAAAAACCAAAATCAGGATGGGCGGACGCGGGATTGGACCGTAGTCCTCCCGAATGCGAGTCCAGTGTGCTAACCACTGCGCCACCTCGCTCGGTCGCTTGTTTAGAGTTTGGGAATAGGTGATGATTCAATCGGAGACTACACCTATTCTACATACTAGAAGCATTTAGATTAGAAACTGAGCTAGCTATTTTTATAAAACCATCCCGCATAAGCATTAAATCAAAGGTTAAATTCCAAGGCGAAACTCCTGAACCATTTCTTGTCAGAACTGGTGTCCGAATCATGGATGAACACTCTCCAGTACTCCTTAATCACGGTTGCAAAAAATTGTTTGCAAAACAGAATGTGCAACATAACAAACTTCAATAATAAGCAAATAAAACTAGGAAAGCTGCACAAAGGGATCATAGTCAACTGATTAGTCTCTGAGGATGATCTTTCATTCTTTTTCAAAGATACAGAATCAATTGTGCTCAAAAAATCCTTCTCAGAAGAACATCATGGAAAGCAGGCATAGAAATCTCGATATCTTTCCGATTCATCCTACGCGGCTCACCATGAATTACTCTCATCTGTCAGTCTCTGCACCTCAGACTAGCACTGTTATCCGAAACATCACCACTGTTATCGCGCAGCCGAGGTATTGATTGTATCTTTCCGATTATGTACTTTACATACAAGAGATTTTACATAGGACCAGCTGTTTCTTTTTTCTTTCATAATTGCGCCAGATCCTTAGCCAAGGCATGACGGTGGTAGCTGTTATATGCTTCGTGCAGAGATCTCTTCAATGACGCACCAATCTACTAATCTTTGCCTGCCGTCATTTTCGCGTCATCTTTTCAATCGAGAGTCCAACCGGCATTGCTTCCTCAGCATTTTCCAAATTTCATTATTAAACCATTATGGGTCTTTTCCGTCCGTAATCCATTTACTAGGCACGTATCAACACCTACATCTGCGTCTAATGGACACTCTGGAAATAACACTTAAGCCCCTAGCAGTTGGTTCATCTAACCACCTTTACATTAATTCTCTATTATTCCACTCTCGAATAGCGCATGGAGAAAACGAACACCTATATCTTTCCGTGCGAGCACAGATTTCCCTTACTTTAGTGTGGTGATCGTTTCTCCTTATGTAGGTCGGCTTCAATGGCATATTTTCGCGTTCGAAAGGAGAAAGTTCAGATGGTTGAAATGGCTCTGAGCACTATAAGACTTAAAATCTGAGGTCATCAGTCGCCTAGAATTTAGAACTACTTAAACCTAACTAACCTAAGGACATCACACATAGTTATGCCAGAGGCTGGATTCGAATCTGCGTTCGTAGCAGCAGCGCGGTTCCGGACTAAAGCACCTAGAACCGCTTGGCCACAGCGGCCGACAAGGAGAAAGTTGGTGACTGAAATTTTGTGAGAAGATTCCACCACCAAGAAACAATCCTTTGTTTTAACGGTATCCAACCCAAATCGTATATCATGTCCGTGATACTCTCTCCCTTATTTCACGATAATACACAACGTGCTGTTCTGATCTGATCTTTCTCGATGTACTCCGTTAATACGATGTGGTAAGGATCTCAGATGGCACAACAGTACTCCAATAGAAGACGGACAGTTGTAGGGTAGGCAACTTCTTTAGTAGATCTGTTATATTTTCTAAGTGTTCTCCCAATAAAACGCCGCCATTGGTTAGCCTATCTCACAACAATTTCTATGTGTTCTTTCCTATTTAAATTGTTCGTAATTGTAATTCCAAGGTATTTAGTTGATTTTACAGCGTTTATATTTGCTTGATTTATCGTGTAACCGAAGTTTAAAGTATTCCTCTAATCACTCATGTGGATAACCTCACACTTTTCATTATTTGGAGTCAATTGCTAATTTTTGCACCATTCATATAACTTTTCTAAATCGTTTGTCCGTTTTTTTGATGTTCTGAGTCATTTACTGGACGATAAACGACAGCATCGTAGCAAAAAACTTGAGATGGCTGCTTAGATTATCTCCTAAATCGTTTACATAGATAAGGAAAAGCAGAGGGCCTACAACACTATCCTGGCGAACGCCAGAAACCACTTCTCTTTTAATCGATGACTTTCCGTTAATTACTAGAACTGTGACCTCTCTGACAGGAAATCGCCAATAAAGTATCATAACTGTGTAAGGTGTCAGGCAAATCCAACACCTTCCATGAAAACCCTGACATGATAAACAAATCCAGTAGTATGTCGTATAGCTCCGAATAAATCGTGACATTAAATTAACAAAGTAATACAAGTAACGAGTGAGCAAATGGAATGCCACAGACTAACACAAGAATGCCTAAATGCATGTCGTACCTTCCCACCGTGAGTCAGACGCAGTTCCGAGGGGAGAAACGAGAACAGAGGCCGAGAGCAGAACCGTGTTAAGCTAGAAGGCCCTATGATAAGGGATGGACTGGACACCCACGTCGGCAGCCTACCTCTAAGACTACCTCCTCCACGTTTTAGCATGAGACTTTTTCGCGTCTCCGTCACATCAAGGACCATGCCCCAGCCCATGTTAAAAGCTAGAGCCCTCTATAAAAACAGTTTAGATCTTACGATAACACAAAAATGGCCACTACCACCCGCAAGTTTTAGCGTGAGACCTTCTTGCGTCTCAGGTACGTCAAGGACACCCCCCAGCCCATGTTAAAAGATAGAGCCCTCCAGAAGAACAGTATAGATCTTAAGATAACGCTAAAAGGACCACACCAGCTGCAGGTTTTAGTGTGAGACTTTTTAGCGTCTCTGTTACGTTGCAAAGTTTTAAAACATTGCCCCACAACGAAAAGTATAACGTTTCTCATTGGATATTCGGAAGTTTTGTAGGTGGAGCTTAAGGTTAACATTGAGACCCTGATTGGTCAGATGGAAATACAGCCAGATAGTTCTTTTTAAACCAACTTCGGTAACTTGTAGTAAAGAGAAGAGTTGCTCCCGAGATGGCGATGTGAGCGGAGCTGGGCTGCCCGCCGCTGCCCTGACGCTGCCTAAACACCGACAAGGTAATGAACGCACGCGATGCCGCATTTTTGAGCACATAAGGCTTCACTCAGAACTGCATAAGTCTCATCTGCTACACCCCCTTTTTTTGTAATGCTAGTGTCGATCGTAAATTAAAGCTCATGGTATTCACGTTTGCCACTTGAAGTAAATATCTGAAACGTGATGATTTCTCTGTTATATAGTTGTTTAAAAGCCACATCAGCCACTGTAATTTACGACTAGTTAGCTAAGTAATTAAAGATAATTGATGGTCAGTGTAGACCATTTTGATAGTTTGCACTTTTGTGAAACTTAATTTAAACCTGGATTATAGATGTGATATGTCATGATGTCATCCTTTGATCCATTATAGAACTTGGAAGCCCACTCAGGGAATATTCGTTCACATTTTTGTTGAATGCAGTTGGTTTTCACCATCCTGTATTCAACACTTCCTTTTATCAATAGTGCAATTTATAAACAATGTTTTGTGAGTAGAATAAAATTTCCAATGGTAAACGTAACTACTTTTTCGACGTTATTTTACCAGCTAACTAAAAATAGAAAAGCCTTGAACCCCTTCCACTAAATTTAGTTAGTATTAAGAATCTTTTAGAGGGAGGGCAGTGGAGCTGACGCTGAAACCATTTAGTATTTGGTTATATCCTCGCTAGTCTCACTGAACTCTTCTGAATTCTACATGTCATGTGTGGACTGGCGTCTCCTTACCAGCAACAGATCCCAGGTTCAAAATAGTCAATTCCCTAAAAAAACACGCTCAGAGCGTCGTGGCGCGGAAGTGGTAGGGAGACACGATATAGAACAAACAGACACCACCATGAATGTTTAGAACTGAGGCGATATTCCGTAAGCGTGCCATTTCACTACAAGCTGCTTGAGTGGTACAGTGTCTAAAGCCTCTTGGAAATCTACACTCCTGGAAATGGAAAAAAGAACACATTGACACCGGTGTGTCAGTCCCACCATACTTGCTCCGGACACTGCGAGAGGGCTGTACAAGCAATGATCACACGCACGGCACAGCGGACACACCAGGAACCGCGGTGTTGGCCGTCGTATGGCGCTAGCTGCGCAACATTTGTGCACCGCCGCCGTCAGTGTCAGCCAGTTTGCCGTGGCATACGGAGCTCCATCGCAGTCTTTATCACTGGTAGCATGCCGCGATAGCGTGGACGTGAACCGTATGTGCAGTTGACGGACTTTGAGCGAGGGCGTATAGTGGGCATGCGGGAGGCCGGGTGGACGTACCGCCGAATTGCTCAACACGTGGGGCGTGAGGTCTCCACAGTACATCGATGTTGTCGCCAGTGGTCGGCAGAAGGTGCACGTGCCCGTCGACCTGGGACTGGACCGCAGCGACGCACAGATGCACGCCAAGACCGTAGGATCCTACGCAGTGCCGTAGGGGACCGCACCGCCACTTCCCAGATAAGTAGGGACAGTGTTGCTCCTGGGGTATCGGCGAGGACCATTCGCAACCATCTCTATGAAGCACACCGTTAGGCCGTCTTCCGCTCACACCCCAACATCGTGCAGCCCGCCTCCAGTGGTGTCGTGACAGCCGTGAATGGAGAGACGAATGGAGACGTGTCGTCTTCAGCGATGAGAGTCGCTTCTGCCTTGGTGCCAATGATGGTCGTATGTGTGTTTGGCGCCGTGCAGGTGAGCGCCACAATCTGGACTGCATACGACAGAGGCACACAGGGCCAACACCCGGCATCATGGTGTGGGGAGCGATCTCCTACACTGGCCGTACACCTCTGGTGATCGTCGAGGGGACACTGAATAGTGCACGGTACATCCAAACCGTCATCGAACCCATCGTTCTACCATTCATAGACCGGCAAGGGATCTTGCTGTTCCAACAGGACAATGCACGTCCGCATGTATCCCGTGCCACCCAACGTGCTCTAGAAAGTGTAAGTCAACTACCCTGGCCAGCAAGATCTCCGGATCTGTCCCCCATTGAGCATGTTTGGGACTGGATGAAGCGTCGTCTCACGCGGTCTACACGTCCAGCACGAACGCTAGTCCAACTGAGGCGCCAGGTGGAAATGGCATGGCAAGCCGTTCCACAGGACTACATCCAGCATCTCTACGATCGTCTCCGTGGGAGAATAGCAGCCTGAATTGCTGCGAAAGATGGATATACACTGTACTAGTGCCGACATTGTGCATGCTCTTTTGTCTGTGTTTATGTGCCTGTGGTTCTGTCAGTGTGATCATGTGATGTATCTGACCCCAGGAATGTGTCAATAAAGTTTCCCCTTCCTGGGACAATGAATTCACGGTGTTCTTATTTCAATTTCCAGGAGTGTAGATATACGGAATAAGTCCCTTGTCAATGCAATTCAACATTCGTCTGTAAAGTGTTACTTATGTTTTACAACAACGAGATTTTCTACACCCGTGACAACAGACAGTTCGCTGGCCGGAGTGGCCGAACGGTTCTAGGCGCTTCAGTCTGGAACCGCGAGACCGCTACGGTCGGAGGTTCGAATCCTGCCTCGGGCATGGATGTGTATGAAGTCCTTAGGTTTGTTAGGTTTAAGTAGTTCTAAGTTCTAGAGGACTGATGACCTCAGATATTAAGTCCCATAGTGCTCAGAGCCATCTGAAGCAATAGACGGTTCTCTTCGACATATTTCATAATGTTCGAACACAATATACCTTCCAAAATCCTGATGCATATCTCTGTCAGTGACCGTGGCCTGTAATTAATGGATTACTCCCACTACCTTTCTTGAATATTGGTGTGACACGTGGACCTTACCAGTCTTTGGGTACCGATCTATCGTCGAGTGAGCGGTTGTATATGATTGTTAACGTAATTGGTTTACAGTCTGGTGCAGAAGAAGTGCTTTCATTAAGTGATGTAAGTTGCGTCACTACTCCGAGGACATCTATTTCTAAGTTAATAAGATTGGCAGCTGTTCTTGGTTAGAGTTCTGCAATATCTACTTCGTCTTCTTTTATGAAGAAATTTAGAAAGGCTATGTTTTGTAACTTTGCTTTCGCAGCACTGTCGTCGATAGCATTTCCATAGCTATCGCGCAGAGAGTTCTGGAATATCTACTTCGTCTTATTTTATAAAGAAATTTAGAAAGGCTGTGTTTTGTAACTTTGATTTCACAGCACTGACGTCGATAGTATTTCCATAGCTATCGGGCAGAGAAGGTATTAACTGTGTCTTGCCGCTAGCATATTTTACTTGTGACCAGAATCACTTTGGATTTCGACGTTCCTAGATTTCGAGATAAAGTCTCGTTGTGGAAACTGTTATAAGTATCTCACATTGAAATTTCGAGGTCCCGTAAGCGATCGCCAATCTTGTAGATTTTACGTTCGCTTAAATCCGTGACGACATTTTTTTTTTTCTGCAATAGTGTTTTGACCGTTTTTATTTACCAGTGGCGGTCATCTCCGTCGTCTGCTAATTTATTTGGTATAATTCTCTCAACTGCTGTCGATACTGGTCCAGAGTACGATTCACAGCCTGTTTAAGCTTCGCCCATAATTCTTCTATGGCCATCCTTCTGGAACTAAACTATTGCAGGCCAGTGTTTAAGTGAGATGCTAATCGCTGGTTATCTACTCTTTCTCGTAGACACACTCTCCTTGCCCTCTAGACTTTCGTAACCATATTCGCTATGATATCATGATCAATAATGCCAGTCTCTTTATTGACTCCATCTGTAAGATCCGGTTTTTTTGTAGCTATAGGATCTAAGATACTTTCTTTACTTGTAGTCTGCCAAGCTAGCTGCTCAAGACAGTTTTCGGAACATGGTTCAAAAGTGCTTTCTAAGACTCTCTGTCAGTACCCTCAGCAGTGAATCTATACTCCTCTAACTATATACTCTGTAGTATAGCTAGTGCTGCATGATCTGTGTATTTACGCACAACCGCCCATAGACTATCTTTGAATTACTCTATAACTGACACAGCTGAGTCGGGTTGGCGGTAAAAACATCCAACAATTAACCTGGTTTCACGTACATCTGTTACGCGCGACCAGAAATCTTCACTATCACACTCAATTTCAACCTCAGTAGAGGCAATCTTTTTGTAGACTGTGTGGGTGCTATTCTGTCATTCTGCGTAACAGATTAATCTGAGATGTACCCTTTATCCTGTGGCTCCTGCAAGATGCAATTTCCACCCCCACACTACTACAGAAGTCAGACAGACGCTCCTAATGTTCTAAAGAGAAATGCCTGAAATACTTTGAGCAATAAATATCTAACTAGTGGGATACTTGGGTACTGGAGTGGTGCTAGTTAGTGTAAGAAAAACATGAAACTAACGAAAATTATTATTTATTTTTGCAAAAATTCTGAGAAATCACAATAGCATTTTTAGTTATGAACCGAACAAGTTATTTCCGGGTTCTTTTCTGAATGTGAAGTTACCTTTTAAGGATAGGATTCGGTAATGAAATTTCTATACAAAGTTTAAGATTGTTATTGACTTAGCAGACTGGCTAAGAGCCGCACCTATTCAACTTGAATAATTATCCCTTAGAATGTTGTTTGGTACGTTCAAGTTTGTCGCATGTGAAATACAGTGAAGTGTACTGTTGTGGAGGAAATATGGGGCTCGCAAGAGCTGTAGCACACAATACCCCAAGCTGCAATGACTTCTGTCTGCGCCACTCGCTGCTGTCAAATAAGGTAACTTTCGTTCTATCTGGATTGACTTTCGCCAATCAAACTCTCCATACGCCTTGATGAGTTAAGGACTTCTATTCGCCCCAAGTCTAACTATTGGCGTGGTACACCAGCCACATAACCAGTCCACCACGATGCCACTCAAAAATTCGCTCGCAGGCGTTTAACTATAACTCTGTCTGTTCACACTGCACAATAAGTGTGGCCACCAACACAGTCAACAACGCTTCACAAGGACTCAATAAAGAGTCGCACTCCGATTCGCTCTTGACAGAGGTGCTCTCCCAGTGAAGTACTGAGGAGATACTTGTTCCTCGCTCTTTGAGTACACGTACGAGCGCATACGCTCTCATTACATGTTCTCGCTCCAAGAGCGACAATGGAACAGCCCCTCTCCATGCCAGACATGAAGGGGTATGTATTTCAGTCTCTTCCATCACTCCTTCAGCTCAAGGCGACAGGAATATCGTCTGCCAATCAGCATTGCTCTTCTAAAACGGGAGAATGACGTTTCGTTTAAGGCGACCAATCCAGATAACTGTAGCATCGGCGTTTGGCGCTTGCTGTCTCCCTGTCAAAACCTCTGAAACTGCGTGCTATGTTTGTAAAGAATGCATAGGCTGGGCGCTCCAACACAATGTAGCGAAATTAGCTTTTAAGCCGAACACGGGTCTGTTCTTCCTTTCACTCGGGTAAACGTTGTCTGCTCTACGGGCGGTCGCCGTCTGACGTAGATAGGCTGGATCGTCCTCTGAAGGGACTGGCCTCCCGGCATGCGGTCTGCCTCTCCTCAAGTAAAAGTTTCTGTGACCGTCGGTCTGGAATGTGTGTGTGTACGCGAGCCTCGAGTATTTCAATATCGGTGCGCACTTGCGATTTACTAGCTATTTGCATATCATTTACATGAATTCATAGAACATTGGCTTATCTTATCGAGTTTCGGTTCTAATGATGCGTCTTGATATGCGGAATATGATTGTGAGGGCGGAATATGTAAGCAATGAATGTCAGGAGACCACTATGTCTTACAACTGCCGTGAACACTCCCCCTCTTACGGCGTATAATCTGTCTTTCAGATAAATATTCCAAGACTCGATAAATATCTCAGATCGTTTTACTTCAGGTTTCAGGCAGCTCTGAGTCCTAGGAATAATCGTTGAGATCTTTCCTGGAGGATAGAATATTCGTAAATTGTTACAGTCAATCTGTCTTACCTCTGCACTCCATCTAATATCCCTTTTAGAGTATCAATTGGCGAGTGCTCATGAGAACAGCTCAAACTACTGTGTAGCTTAAAAAACCATTATGTAGCCTCTACAAATGATCTGCTACCCGAGTAGTTGCTCCCTTTTTGTAGTGCACTGCTGACCTACCAAGGGGAATAGTACAAATCCCCATTCCATAACGCAGCTACCCTCACGAAATCAGAGAGAGTCTCTTCTGATCCAAAGCGACACTTACCATTAGTACTCCCATTAGCCGTCACCTGAAGATTGCTGCTCCCTCATGGTATAAACAAGCAACTTTTTACATCTGGAATTATTCCTCACAGTATGCACACATAGTGCAGACTGGATTTCTTCACCTCCCTGGGAGTCATATTCCTAAGTGAAGCCATTATGTGTCTAACTTTGGAGCTCCCAGCTACCAGTAATCCCAACCTTTGTGCATGCCCATACCTAGCAGTCCGAGAGGCTTTCTCTGGAACAGGACGAGCGACTGCATTTGGCTCAGGGACTTCGTCAACCACGGATACCGCCTGAAACATGTTCGTCAGACGAACTGGGGAGTCCCTCTGATTAGGCTCCCAAAAAGTCTTTCGTGGCATGCCACACCTCCTAGCGACCTTCAGCTTTAGTATGGGTGGTACCTGGGGGGTGGGGGGGGGGGGGGTGGGGGGGGGTTCAAGGTAGTGGATCGCTCGGATGATATGTGGGATGTCCTGGACGCCAACATATCCTTACGTCCAGCCCTCCACTGTGACGCCTCCTGCCAATAGCCTCAAGCTATGTGACCAAAGCCAGCCAGCACCACCTGGAGCTGCCCGCGATGGGTCAGCAACTCACCTCGTGATCCAAAAGAGCAGTCACAGTCCCTATCGATACTAGAGACAGCACACAGTTATGAGAACGAACATGCTAGAAATTAAAGAAACTGAAATACTATCCACACAGATAATTCATAATAACTCGTTCTCGCCTGAAGCTCGTAAATATAATTCACGAACAAACGGTGTGCTTGCCTTTATCTGCCGTAGGGACACGAAGTACTCTCCCACTGACAGTCCAATTGACACTTCCTCAAATCAGGAGCGAATGGCATTTGCCTTTTTCTGTTCGTGAACACTCACATTGTTTGAATAATTTTTTACTTCAGCTGTTTATGTGGAATTCTTACCGAACGTATCTTGGATTTTATTGTCAGCCAACTGTAAAATTTGTTCTTCCTTGGTCAATGCCCAGGCAATGAACCCGTCTGCTAAGACATTTACTTGGGATTCTAATTAATCAGAAATCATCAGCTCTCCGTCAGCATCGATACTGTTTACTTTACATGTCGAATGCTGAATGGTTTCTGACAGCACTATATGTCTGCCTGTCAGCTTCTACTTTAGAGGAAAGATTTTGCACCAATTTGGGAATGGCAGCAAGCGTACGCCTATAAGCAATTTTTTCGTCGCGTAGATCTTTCTCTAGTGCATCATGATTAACGGAAATATCTTTAGTTTTGGATGAGTTGCATCTCATTTACTTGATATTTCGTCATGCGTACGCTAGAATAGTGTTGTTAGATACTTACTCTCTATTAGTACATTCCCCCACACGACTAAACACAAGGGACTTCGTTGAGGATATTAGCTCTGTTTCTTAAAAAAATAAAGCGGCTGTTGGATCCTACGTATAGATTGCTGATAAACTTTTCCTTCTGTCTCAGTGCTCCATATTAGAAATTTTCAATCAGGTCTTAACCATTAGCAGATTATGTTGAAATTCTCAACATTCCTCCTTAATTAAAATTAAACAGTTAATTATAGCTCGGAAAATATTACTCATTATAGTCACGCAATAATACATACATAGTAGTTGAGCTTGTAATAAAAACAGTCTGTCGGCACTTGACTGATGGTTATAATAGAAATATAGCTTACTTTCAAGTATGTCAGCGTGTCTACGAGCAATAGACTCTATACAATTCTATAGAATTGTGATAAATTCTATGAAACTTATCACAATGAAACTGTTTCTGAAAAAGTAAATATTTACTTGAATGTAACAGTTCCACCTATAGAAATCTCGCTGTCTTTTTATCTTTCACTCAGTTCAATATTGAGTTATTCACGTGAAACAGAAAGCACGGTTGTGATAATATATACGAAAAAGCAAAGCTTTTAAAAGCGTCCTCGAACAGTCGCCAATTGTACATTGCCATGTATTAAACACGCTGGAAATGTGAAGTGGAATATGCCTTTCGATCAGGTGTAAATATATTTCAATAAATCTGAATTTTAATGCAATTAAAGTGACAGCCAATTTTTGAGTCGGGAAAGTATTGGAATTGCTGGTCCAATCGTCGATATAAAAAAGATAAATTAAAGATCATAAAAGCTAGCTAACACCAGTCAGGATTAATACACACCACACTACTAATTTCAACTGTCCTTTTCACTGTTAGGAATTGAAGCTACCTATAAAATCTCTTAACTTTTTCACAAATGAGGATCAACAAACTATGTAATATAGCACCACGAATATTCTTTACAAAGATTTTGTTCCACAAGATAGCTACACCCGCGTACCTTTCTCATAATCCTCATAATCAGATAAGCATAAATCAGTGGCCAAGGACGGATTAAATAGTAGATATGAGTGAGAATTTAATGTCTTACTTTGCGATAACCAGTGAATCGAGTGGATAATAGTATGGAACATTGGATTATCATTGCCATTTAGCTACTCAGGTGTCGTCTGCTCCAAGCTGAGATAAGCTTCCATCCCCAAGAGCCACTCGTAAGGGTGACACTATAATTTCCCATTTCTTTTAATCAGGGTTTTACAGTGTTGATCGTTGACTGTAAGGAGAATGTTCTTATTCCTTACTTTACAAATTCACGTAAACATCCTTTGTAGCACCATATTTTAAACGCTCCGATTTTCTTCATATTCGATTTTCCCACAGTCCATTACTTACTAACATAGAATCCTGTTCTGCAAACGTACATTCTCAGAAATTTCTTCCTCAGATTATGCCCGATGTTTGATACTAGCAAACATCTCAGTGTTAGTAATGCCTTCTTTGCTTGTGCTAATCTGCTTTTTATATTCTCCTTACTTCGTCCATCACTTGTTATTTCGCTTCCATGGAAGCACAGTTCTTTAATTTCGTAGATCCACCACAACTGCTGAAAACAAACAAAAAGTGTATAATATATTTCTCTTAATTCAAAATATAAGTAAAATGTAAGATGGAACTTATTTAACACCTTGATGAACAGAGCTGTGCCAGTGATCAGGATTCTTGTTTGAAAAATTCTCATCACTGAATAATAAAATATCAGACTCTCGGTAATCAGTTGGTCACTATGCTACATGACAGTGTTTCACAACCTACATTTCCTTCAACAATGTTAATTTCTTTGCTTTTGGGTGAACGATGCAAAATTTCGAGTGATGTTAATTCAGATTCTGGGTGTACACTTGCTTTTAAATGTTCGGTGAAAGTGAAATTATTTCTAATTGCATATTTTAAGTGAACATACCCTCCTGAAACTTCGTTTTGAACATAGGGATAGTAAGCATGTGTAATATACATGACATTGACCGCATGTTAATCTATTAACGCCGGAATGAGAGACTCTACCTTTACATGGCTGCTCATTATGTGTAAAGTGATGAGTAGTGTAAGTTACTTTAATATTGTAGGTCACAAACAGCCTAGAGAGCTGATAGGAAATACTATCCCAAGAATGTAGGAAAACAAATTTTGCTCTTGGAACTACAAAATTAGCATTTGTTAAACTACCACTTTCCTTTATTTTCTGTTTGTGGAATTTATGTAAAATGTGCGAATTATATCCATTAATACTAGCACCGAATTGACTGTTTACGGTTGATGGTGGTCGGGGTTAAAAGACGTTCGCATATGCTCTGGGCTGTTTAAGTGTTATAATGTTGAAGTACCTTACACCAGTCATGACAAGATCCAGTATTATTTTACACCTAATGAGCTGCACTGCGAAGACAAATTCTCTCATCTTGGCTGTTATAAATTAATATTTTGTTAGTGTCCTGTGCCTTACATCGGGCATACTAGCCGTATGTCCAGAACGAGATCTCCAGAGTAAATACTCACCCAGAAAATGTAATTAAAAGTTATTCCACGGTCACTGAGTATTTAAAAGCACGCGGACATTTAGAACCTGTACTGTAATCGCTCTAAATTTAGCATCGCGCGCCGAAGAGCAAGTGATTAACTTGGCTAGAGGAACTGGAGAAGGTGAGACACTGTCATGTAGCTAAAGAGGTAAGTCTTAATGATCAACTGATTACCAAGAATCAGACATTTTATTATTCAATGACGACAGTTTTTCAAAGTGTATATCTGAGCACTGGTGTGATTCTTCTGAGCAAGACGTTAACTTATTTATGCGTCCTATATTTAACATCAGATTTAAGACAATTTTTTATATAATTATGTCTCTTTTGTATAGGAGCTGGAATGTCTATTTATTTCTTACGTATATTTTTTTTCACTCTTGATACCAACAAATGGTGCCATTTTTTTGTAATTTAATAATTTTACATCTGCTTCACTTCTGTTACCTGCTGTAAATCTATTTTTCATTTCCACTGCCCTCAAATACCACGACATGTTTTACTTTATTCTCCTTTGTTATACTTCCAAATATGTAAAGGCCGCTTACGTAGTGTATTGATCGGGTTCCCGGGTTCGATTCCCGGCGGGGTCAGGGATTTTCTCTGCCACGTGATGGCTGGGTGTTGTGTGTTGTCCTTAGGTTAGTTAGGTTTAAGTAGTTCTAAGTTCTAGGGGACTGATGACCATAGATGTTAAGTCCCATAGTGGTCAGAGCCATTTAGTGTATTGATAGCCGGTCATATATTCATGGCCACTACAATGTGTATTCCAATATTTGTTTTTCAAGATTAGAAGTATGGTCATATCTCAGCATAGCCGTATTCCTTCACCGAAGGTAAGAATCGTCGTCTATTCTGAGTTACAATAAGACCTTCGTTTTCGTTGCTTGTTTCGGGCAATGATTTTTAAAATTCTTTCACTTTTGCGTTATAAGTGCATAGACAAACTTTGGTTAACCGTGGCTAATGAGTTACCCGTAGTTACTAAATGTAACCCCTCTTCGGTCTGGTATTTATATAGAATTCTGATTATTTTACTACCTCCTCGTGCTAGATAGCACCGTACTGTTTTTATGTATTTTCACCAGCTAGAAATTCTGAAAATGCCTCAAAAAGGCGAAACGTCAGCAAAGCTTCTGCTGTCATTGCACCCTACACTTTCTTTCATAGCGAAAATGTTCCACTAAGGTTGCAGCATCACTGCCATGGAGCAGGAGGCCTTATACTTCCTTCTTCCTTCGATTTATTCTCAATCTTCTTCGATTTTACTTAAGGCTGCAATTTTATCAGCGAATCTTATCTTTGGTACCCTTTCACACTGAATGTTAATCCAGCCAACGTACACAAATATCGCACATGCCAGACTTTGGAAAAATTTAGAAATTTCGAAGGTTAAACACCTCGGAGAAGTAATTCACAGTAAGGGACTGATGAAATAAGCATACAATTCCAGATCCCAGAAGAAAGGCTTATAATATAAAATCAATCTTCAGTAGTGTGAAAAATAGACACTATGAAACAGTTATAAAACAGCAAGTGATCAATGCCACAGAGTGCAATGCCCTGTTTAAAGCAGAAGGTATAGAAGAAAACAGAGTAACAACAGAATACTGTACTTCACAGTTCTGCCATCATAGATGAAAATGGGAGCTACAAATTGAGAAGCAATGATTAACTCGAGCAAAACATTCTGAAACTCTCAGACGGTATTCGGAGAAGGTGAGTCAGTTTCTTTGGAGATATAACTAGAGTGATCAACAACAGATTATAGAAACGAATGTTCCAATATTTCAGTAACGAGAAGATGAGAACTTGGAGTATCAAAAGCTCTCGAAAAAATTTTGATGATATGAATATAACTAATGAAGACATTCAGACCCAAGGAAGCTTCTGCGCCAAGAGTTTTCGGGGACAGTTGAAGTAAAATAGAATGAACAACCCTCAGGGACAAAAAAGAAATTAGAGCGAGAAAATGGAAAGGTATTGGGAAAGTAGGAAGGTAAACCTCAGTCGAAAAAATAACTTCTCTGATAATTGTTTTCCGTTGGTCAGACGCTACTACAACACAAAGGGCTGAAATGAAAGTCACTGAAAAGTGAAATGTACATCTACACACAGCGTCCATAGATTGAAGATTACAATTATTTCTTATAAACAGCTAGGAGCACGATTTAAAATCAACACACAATGGAGAGTGTAGAAATCGCAATAGAGTTTTCGGAATATATATTCAGATATTTATGTTTAGGAAGGTTTAAAAGCACATTTCACACAACTGAATTTTTGTTTCTTAAATAATTGTTAAAATTTAAATTCGATGTACGATACTAAGGATGACAGTAAAATCTGCTGGAAAGAACATTGTAGGTTAATGTCCAATATGTATTCTTTATATTAATTATTGTTTTATTTTCTTGGTAGTAGTTTTACCGTGCATTTGTAATCGCGATGTAAATCTGATCCGCACATCAGCCTGCATAAAGTGGTGGGGGAACGCTTCCAAAGCCAGCCGAAAAAACGGTATAGCGACATAGTTGGGGTTACAGTGGTTCAAAAATGGTTCAAATGACTCTGAGCACTATGGGACTTCTGTGATCGTCAGTCCCCTAGAACTTAGAACTACTTAAACCTAACTAACCTAAGGACATCACACACATCCATGCCCGAGGCAGGATTCGAACCTGCGACTGTAGCAGTCGCGCGGTTCCGGACTGAGCGCCTTAACCGGAGACCACCGCGGCCGGTAGGTTACAGTGGGAATGGGCTGCCGTTCTATCAAGAACGTGTAGTATGAGCAAAGATAAGGGCACTAGTTCATAAAAAAAGTTCTTGTCTAACTGTTGGAGTCAAATGCTGGTGAATATTCAGTAGTGCTCTGCGTATTAACTATTCACAAAGGCTGCTACGAGGAGTTACGTATTCTTTATTCATTTCAACGTTTCCATAATCATTAAGTGCAGTGATAGTCGTGTGACTGGTTTTTTAAAAAAACAACAACATAGGACTAACGTAAATGTTATAAACTTTCGTCTGTGAAAATAATTTACCGCTTATCACTTGCACAACAGAATTCTATTTCAGCAGTTGATAATTTTAAACTGTACCTTAACTTCAGATACAAAATTATAAGCACGTTTGTGGTCCCACCAACACAGCGAAAGTCTGAAATGCTCTATTTCGTACCTGAGAGCATTGTACCGGGACCCGTTGCAAAAAAAATTATGTTAATGAGAGGCTCTAGCAACATGTGGTTTTCCTTAACGATTCCCTTATCGAGTGCATCATAAGAAACTAACAGCAAAATCATTTTTCTTTAATAAAATGTAGCTTGGCATTTAGTAGTATGAAGGTAAATGCAACAGAAAGTTTTCTAATGACATCAAGAGGTAAAACTATAAAAATAACACATTAAATGATAAATTTCGAGATGAGTGCTTCAGGGAAACGGAGATGGTGTCTTGGAAAAAATTCACACCAGAATTTCCGGGCAATAAATGTAAAGTAAGATCAAAACGCGGTGAATTGCTAAGCCGGCTGAGCGTAGAAAGATATCAGCAGTATCGACATTATAAATTCAAATACTTTAGCCATTAAACTATCTTGCGTTCATCTCTAACTGCCACTTTTGCCTTACTTTGCTTAAATAATTCACCGTCTGCGCCAGAGATAAGAAGCAACCGACCCAGTTTCGAACGATCTCTGCCAGAGCGCACGCTGATTCCACGTTGCAATGAAATAAGGTAAGGAGCAGAAGAGCCTGCAAGTTGGGAAGCGACTGAATAGCTTCCTTAATGAACCCACTTTACCTTCTTGGGAAACGTTTTCGGCAGAATGTCTTCCTCAAAGTCTCGGTGAAGCCCGTGAGACGCTAACGTGGCTTCCGGTACGGCGTCTTCCACTCAGAAAGGTCTGCTGACTGAGTCAGTAACATGATTAAGACAAACTCATTTTTGACGAAACTGTCTTAGCTGCAGGTTTCATAGACCACTTCAATTATGCTTTTTGTAGAAATGATGTGGAACGAGTCAGTGATTAGTATACCATTAATGAACATCACTCTTTAGTACCACTAATGCAAACTCAAAACTACGTTTTTTCCTGACTACCGGCTTTTAAATACAGGCTGACTGTAAAAGAAAGAACAGATTTCAGTTGTTTATCACAGACTAACTTTCAAAGATAAAATCACTTTGCGCATGTCACTGCATAGTGGAAGGTTCAAAGTTTTGTATTCGCACACACTCAACATGAGCAAGGTGCTTTGCTTGAGGAACACCGAAAGATAGTCCATTTTCTCCCGCAAACGAATCAACAGGTCTCTGCTTGTTTAATCGACAGCTTCAATAATTCAATTTCTCAGGTCGTGAATAAGGACTGCCATAAGTGGGACAAAGGCTTTGTCTTTTATGTACCCCCACGGAAAAAAAGTTAGGAGTGAGGTGTGGTGACCTGGGAGCCTAGTAACAATCAACCAGATCTTATTCTAAACGTCTTTCAATCCAACGTAGTGGGATAGGTTGTTGAGATAACGCCGCATCTCAAGGTGAAAGTGATGTGGTGCTCTCACGTATAAAAATGAAATCATTGGAATATTCGTGAATTTGAGAAAAGAATGAATTTAGAAGCATATACAGGGATGGTAATTCTGTCACATTTCTCTCTGCAAAGAAAGAAAGGTCCACAAACTTTGTGAACAGAAACGTCAAAAAAACACTTTCATCCTCGGTTAGTCTCTTTTAAGATTTTGTGACCCCAAATTCTTACATTATGATGATTTACTTCAACCGTTAGATGTAACGTCGATTCGTCCAAAAAATATGAATCGTTCGGCAAAAGTGCAGTTGTCATACCCTGGGGAACTGAAACACTGGGATGCAACTGCTGCAGTAACTGTAACTTGTAATGTTTCATATGTAGGCGTTGTTTCAGAACAAGTAATAGCGTTGTCTGAGGAAGTGGAAGTCCCTGGTCTGCCCGTATTGTGGACTTCCCAGGTCTCCGTGTGAAAGCATCTCGGATAAGCTTGGATTTTCCATCAGACGTGCGTGGAATACCAGAGCTCTACGCTTCACATAATTAACCAGCTACCCAGAATGTTGTATGTGCAGACTGGCTTTTTGCTGAATCTACGTTGGAATGATCGTTGTACCTGAACAGTCGACTGACTTAGCGCGATTTCCAACGAATGGAATGGTTTCCCTTCTGGTGTAATCGCCATGTTGCCGTAAACAACTGCACAGCTGTGGCAAAACTTTGAACCATACTTTATCCAGTGAGGTGCGCAATGTGTTTCTAACTTTCATATTTTATCTGTAGTAAAGAACTGAAATCTGTTTTTTCTTTGTGAATGACCCTGTACATATTCGTCCGTGGAAAAGGAGTTGTCCAGATTAAATATTTTTAGGTGTGATTTTTAACTCTATGTAAAACGTTACGTATGCAAAGTTTAGTTAATGAACAGCATCGACTGTAAAAGAAAATCAAACCACTCTTCTACAATATGTAAAGGAGCACTCAACCTGTTCACTTCATTCATGAATGTGGACCGTATAATCGACGACCAAACCTCTGTCCTGTAATATTTAAGGGAGAGTTGAACTAGTTCAGTTCATTGATCAGCAATGGGTGTAAAAGGGAATTGTCATATAGTATGTAAATGAATGCTTTTCAGGGAAACACGAATGTAAAAGTTGGTTCAAATGGTTCAAATGGCTCTGAGCACTATGGGACTCAACTGCTGCGGTCATTAGTCCCCTAGAACTTAGAACTACTTAAACCTAACTAACCTAAGGACATCCCACACATCCATGCCCGAGGCAGGATTCGAACCTGCGACCGTAGCAGTCGCACGGTTCCGGACTGCGCGCCTAGAACCGCGAGACCACCGCGGCCGGCTGTAAAAGTTAACTTGACGCTACCATGTCACGATGGGCTCAGGTCCAAAACTAGTAATGGTACACTGTAGAATCATTTCAAGAAAACTTTAAGCTGGTTACAGTATATCCTACTGCGTAATTTACGAAAACAGCTGAAGTGTTCTTCAACAAAAATGGGTAAAATAATACATTCAACTATAAATTTCCCCTCTTTTTTTTCTTTACTGGGAAAGTTTGCTCCTAAAGATACGCAATATAAACATTTTGTCAGCCCGCCACAGGGACTTTCACAAGCCATCTGAACCTCCGAGGACACAGAGGAAGGTGCTAATGCAGGGCCTGTGACACGCCTCCCGCGGGACCCGCATTCGCAACTTATTGTCCCGTACTACACTCCTGGAAATGGAAAAAAGAACATATTGATACCGGTGTGTCAGACCCAGCATACTTGCTCCGGACACTGCGAGAGGGCTGTACAAGCAATGATCACACGCACGGCACAGCGGACACACCAGGAACCGCGGTGTTGGCCGTCGAATAGCGCTAGCTGCGCAGCATTTGTGCACCGCTGCCGTCAGTGTCAGCCAGTTTGCCGTGGCATACGGAGCTCCATCGCAGTCTGTAACACTGGTAGCATGCCGCGACAGCGTGGACGTGAACCGTATGTGCAGTTGACGGACTTTGAGCGAGGGCGTATAGTGGGCATGCGGGAGGCCGGGTGGACGTACCGCCGAATTGCTCAACACGTGGGGCGTGAGGTCTCCACAGTACATCGATGTTGTCGCCAGTGGTCGGCGGAAGGTGCACGTGCCCGTCGACCTGGGACCGGACCGCAGCGACGCACGGATGCACGCCAAGACCGTAGGATCCTACGCAGTGCCGTAGGGGACCGCACCGCCACTTCCCAGCAAATTAGGGACACTGTTGCTCCTGGGGTATCGGCGAGGACCATTCGCAACCGTCTCCATGAAGCTGGGCTACGGTCCCGCACACCGTTAGGCCGTCTTCCGCTCACGCCCCAACTTCGTGCAGCCCGCCTCCAGTGATGTCGCGACAGGCGTGAATGGAGGGACGAATGGAGACGTATCGTCTTCAGCGATGAGAGTCGCTTCTGCCTTGGTGCCAATGATGGTCGTATGCGTGTTTGGCGCCGTGCAGGTGAGCGCCACAATAAGGACTGCATACGACCGAGACACACAGGGCCAACACCTGGCATCATGGTGTGGGGAGCGATCTCCTACACTGGCCGTACACCTCTGGTGATCGTCGAGGGGACACTGAATAGTGCACGGTACATCCAAACCGTCATCGAACCCATCGTTCTACCATTCCTAGACCGGCAAGGGATCTTGCTGTTCCAACAGGACAATGCACGTCCTCATGTATCCCGTGCCACCAACGTGCTCTAGAAGGTGTAAGTCAACTACCCTGGCCAGCAAGATCTCCGGATCTGCCCCCATTGAGCATGTTTGGGACTGGATGAAGCGTCGTCTCACGCGGTCTGCATGTCCAGCACGAATCACAGGTCCAACTGAGGCGCCAGGTGGAAATGGCATGGCGAGCCGTTCCACAGGACTACATCCAGCATCTCTACGATCGTCTCCATGGGAGAATAGCAGCCTGCATTGCTGCGAAAGGTGGATATATACTGTACTAGTGCCGACATTGTGCATGCTCTGTTGCCTGTGTCTATGTGCCTGTGGTTCTGTCAGTGTGATCATGTGATGTATCTGACGCCAGGAATGTGTCAATAAAGTTTCCCCTTCCTGGGACAATGAATTCACGGTGTTCTTATTTCAATTTCCAGGAGTGTATATTCATAGTGCCCCTGTCCATTACACTCATTACTCGCGGTTTCCTGCTGATTCCCGTAAGAGTTCGGGTACTGTTTGTGCCTCCGCACAAGATGGTCCAATGGCCAGTGAGTCTTAACTATGTGTATATGAAGATGGTACCTGTTCTTTCAGAGCTGCATGGTCACAAATGGTGACATGTCCGAAAGAACATATACCATCTCCATATATATAAAGAGTACATTTTAAAACAAGATCCCAAAACACTTATATTGAAAATAAAAGTGGTGTTAAAAACTGAAAGCACGTGCAATAGGATATGGAGTCTGTTGTTGAAGGGGAAAAGGTTTGTTGTGGAGGAGGTTAGGAATGTGATGGTACAAGATGGAGGATGCTAGATAGTATCAAATGGTTCAAATGGCTCTGAACAATGTGGGACTGAACTTCTGAGGTCATCAGTCCCCTAGAACTTAGAACTAATTAAACCTACCTAACCTAAGGACATAACACACACCCATGTCAGAGGCAGGGTTCGAACCTGCGACCATAGCGGTCTTGCGGTTCCAGACTGTAGCGCCTAGAACCGCACCGCCACTACAGCCGGCCTGGATAGTATCGACCGGATATCATCAGCGCACTAATCAGCATGGTGGAGATGGTTCTAGCATACTGTCAGTGCAGAGGAGATAGAGGAGAGGAGGGAGCACAGACTTTCGGGCATATCTGCTGTGGGATGTAAGGTGTGGGAATTTTCTTTTTTCATTACTGACAGAGAATGGACGATTAGAGAGGAAGTATGCAATAAGACAGACATAATTAAATGGAAATACATTTGAAGTTTGAAAAATTGCCCGAAATGTCATACACAGGTGCAAGCCTTCTCTACGTCGACAGGAGCTAAAATAGCGGATTTTCTGGAGTTGAGCTGGTGGGATAGGAGATGGGTGATGTGCAACAGCTCTACAGCAGAAGAGAAGGTTAGTGGGATTTGATGGAGGTGGTGTTGGTTCAGGTGTTGATGGATACGTTAGAGGTGGATGGATCCTAAGATGTTGCTGAATACTGAGGTGAGGCAGATAGGGCCATGTCAGTAGAGGTCAGCGCAGTTTCAGGAAAATTTGGGTTCTGGAACTTTACGACAGCTTCGAATAGTGACCTGTGAAGAGGACATTGATATAAAGGGCGGCATAGGTGACAAGAAAGGAATGCGGACATTCTTTAAGATGTCGTCACGTGATGTGGTCATGACAAGCAGATGTGGTGCGTCGCTTCACAATGATTTGCCGACTCCTTTATTTCCACCAAAGCGGTCTGAAACAATCATGCTTTGCACTGAAACATATAAATACCAAAATATTTTGATAGGAATAATAATAAATTGTTTTTCACTTCTGTTTCGTATTTAACTTTAAGAACATAGCCATGTAACATCGAATGACTTACAATGCGACTCTGCTCTCTAAGCCGGCCTAGGAAAACAGCATTTGGGTAAAACGTACAGAGCCAAGCTCTTATAAAAGACAAGCGAAAAAAGTGTTTTATTTCAGCCACAGGATGACTTCGTACCGTTGATTTCCGTGGAACTCATTCTACATTGCCGCAAGGGGTAGCCTCGCGACCTGGGGCGCCTTGTCACGGTCCGCTTGGCTCTCCCCGGAAGCGGTTCGAGTCCTCCTTCGGGCATGGGTGTGTGTGTTGTCCTTAGCGTAAGTTAGTTTAAGTTAGATTAAGCAGTGGGACCGATGATCTCAGCGATTTGGTCCCATATGATCTTATCACAAATTTCCAAATTTCCAATTCGACATTACGTGGTTCATGCGTACAGAGATAAAAAAAATCATGTATTGAAATACAAGAAAACGCATATAATCCCGAAAACCAGATTTGTATTGGCAATTACAGGCAAACAAAGTCCTTTACCTAAAGGAGTATTTCATCGCCACTTGAAGGTCTGAAGCTATTCTACAAAACGAAAAGGCTTCAAGGTATCGACCAAAAAGTCAAGGGACTTCCTCAATTTAAATGCTATTAGACTGTAATTGCATGGCTATAATTCTCAGTAGAATGTGGGAATGCTATGCTCGTTATAGAAGTACATAGTTGCTTTCCTTTCTTTTTTTTTTTTTTTTAAAGTGCAGGTATAAAAGAGAAAAGGCATGTAAACAAGATTACATTTAGCCAAATACAACACCCTGTATTTCTTTCTTTAAGAAATGTCATACAGTTAAACTTTAGCAAGTGTTGACTCAGGATAATGATATTACTTTCTTTGCTGATTGTCTCAACATAGCTTACAAACACGCATTTACTGAATTAAGTTGCATATTAAAGTGAGTAATAGTTAATGTCAAAGTATTTTTCATTGTTTCTGATTTTTTCGAAATCTGAAACTAATAACTTAGACTATAGTTCCGGTTACTAATATCAAGTAGTACCACGAAATTTAAATATTTGCTGTTACATTACCAAGCTGACTTGATGCAGCCGGATTTGTAGGTGACGGTAGATGAATTGAGAAAATTTTTACTGAATGTAATGCAAGTAGACCCGATGCCTTCCGATGTACGTGTGACGGCAAAGTAGTGTCCATGTGCTTCTACGTGCGGGCGATGGTAAAGGAATATAGAAAATTTTTAATAATTACAAAGCAGCGATTCGATATCTTCAGGTACACAGTGGCCTCAGGATCAGAGTGGAGAAGAAGGATGTGTTTTGTTTCCCCGCCCGTGCTCAGCCTCTCCCCCCCCCCCCCCCCCCAGTTCTCTCTCTCCCCACCACACACACGCCCCCCCCCCCCAAACACACACAGACGTGTCGGAGTCAGATAAACGCGAGAGCGTCATCAGTTAATTTGCAGCAGTCTCCGTAGATAGCTGGCGCTCACGTACGGACATCTAAAATGGTGGTGCTACTACCAAACCTCCTCATCAATATTCGACGGTTATTATGAAACAAGGTGGGAAAGGCAGTACGAGTGCACGACAGAGGCTAGAGGGCGCAAAGCTGCCACTGTCTAGGTACCTAATAAAATCGTCTATCGTCGTTAACCAAAGCTTCCAGTTACTTGACGCGGTCTCGAGCCGCCATTATATGTACTTATATTATTCACTTATTGTAAGTTGGTACTATTGGTTCAAGAATCATAAAAGAAGGTTGTATACATGGAAGAATCCTGGAGATACTAAAAGGTATCAAATAGATTATATAATGGTATGGCAGAGATTTAGGAATCAGGTTTTAAATTGTAGGACATTTCCAGGGGCAGATGTGGACTCTGACCACAATCTATTGGTTATGACCTGTAGGTTAAAACTGAAGAAACTGCAAAAAGGTAGGAATTTAAGCCCATGGGATCTGGATAAGCTGAAAGAACCAGATGTTGTACAGAGTTTCAAGGAGAGCATAAAGGAACAATTGATAGGAATGGGGGAAAGAAACACAGTAGAAGAAGAGTGGGTAGCTCTGAGGGATGAAGTCTTGAAGGCAGCCGAGGATCAAGTAGGTAAAAAGACGAGGGCTGCTAGAAATCCTTGGGTAACAGAAGAAATATTGAATTTAATTGATGAAAGGAGAAAATATAAAAATGCAGTAAATGAAGCAGGCAAAAAGGAATACAAACGTCTCAAAAATGAGAGCGACAGGAAGAGAAAATGGCTAAGCAGGGATGGCTAGAGGACAAATGTAAGGATGTAGAAGCTTATCTCACTAGGGGTAAGATAGATACTGCCTACAGGAAAATTAAAGAGACCTTTGGAGAGAAGAGAACCACGTGTATGAATATCAATAGCTCAAATGGCAACCCAGTTCTAAGCAAAGAAGGGAAGGCAGAAATGTGGAAAGAGTATATAGAAGGTTTATACAAGGGCGATGTACTTGAGGACAATATTATGGAAATGGAAGAGGATGTAGATGAAGACGAAATGGGAGATTAGATACTGCGTGAAGAGTTTGACAGAGCACTGAAAGACCTGAGTCGAAACAAGGCCCCCGGAGTAGACAACATTCCATTAGAACTACTGACGGCCTTGGGAGAGCCAGTCATGACAAAACTCTACCAGCTGGTGAGCAAGATGTATAAGACAGGTGAAATACCCTCTGACTTCAAGAAGAATATAATAATTCCAATCCCAAAGAAAGCAGGTGCTGACAGATGTGAAAATTACCGAACTATCAGTTTAATTTGTCACAGCTGCAAAATACTAATGCGAATTCCTTACAGACGAATGGAAAAACTGGTAGATGTGGACCACGGGGAGGATCAGTTTGGATTCCGTAGAAATGTTGGAACACGTGAGGCGATACTGACCTTACGACTTATCTTAGAAGAAAGATTAAGATAAGGCAAACCTACGTTTCTAACATTTGTAGACTTAGAGAAAGCTTTTGACAATGTTGATTGGAATACTCTGTTACAAATTCTGAAGGTGGCCGGGGTAAAATACAGGGAGCGGAAGGCTATTTACAATTTGTACAGAAACCAGATATCAGTCATAAGAGTCGAGGGGCATGAAAGGGAAGCAGTGGTTGGGAAAGGAGTGAGACAGGGTTTTAGCCTCTCCCCGATGTTATTCAATCTGTATATTGAGCAAGCAGTAAAGGAAACAAAAGAAAAATTTGGAGTAGGTATTATAATTCATGGAGAAGAAGTAAAAACTTTGAGGTTCGCCGATGACATTGTAATTCTGTCAGAGACAGCAAAGGACTTGGAAGAGCAGTTGAACGGAATGGACAGTGTCTTGAAAGGAGGATATAAGATGAACATCAACAAAAGCAAAACGAGGATAATGGAATGCAGTCAAATTAAATCGAGTGATGCTGAGGGAATTAGATTAGGAAATGAGACACTGAAAGTAGTAAAGGAGTTTTGCTATTTAGGAGGTAAAATAACTGATGATGGTCGAAGTAGAGAGGATATAAAATGTAGACTGGCAATGGCAATGAAAGCGTTTCTGAACAAGAGAAAGTTGTTAACATCGAATATAGATTTATGTATCAGGAAGTCGTTTCTGAAAGTATTTGTTTGGAGGGTATGGAGTGTAGCCGTGTATAGAAGTGAAACATGGACGATAACTAGTTTGGACAAGAAGAAAATAGCAGCTTTCGAAATGTGGTGCTACAGAAGAATGCTGAAGATAAGGTGGATATATCACGTAACTAATGAGGAGTTATTGAATAGGATTGGGGAGAAGAGAAGTTTGTGGCACAACTTGACTAGAAGAAGGGATCGGTTGATAGGACATGTTTTGAGGCATCAAGGGATCACAAATTTAGCATTGGAGGGCAGCGTGGAGGGTAAAAATCGTAGAGGGAGACTAAGAGATGAATACACTAAGCAGATTCAGAAGGATGTAGGTTGCAGTAGGTACTGGGAGATCAAGAAGCTTGCACAGGATAGAGTAGCATGGAGAGCTGCATCAAACCAGTCTCAGGACTGAAGACAACAACAGCAACAACTACTATCTATGTTTGGTGGCCTTAACTACTAATGCAAAGGGTAAACTGGCCTGTTTGCACCTATTGGGAGTCCATCCTATTTACTCTAAATACTTCGCCACAGGCACTGCAAGAATTTACATTCATGGGAATTGGGTGTATCTCATGCACAGCGATAGGATTAAATATGTGCGCATACTCAACACAGCATGGCAACAGTTATGTCCGCGGTAGAGCTCAGTTCTGTCGGCTTCTGATTTTCATAAGCCACTCTTCGCGGAAATACTGCACAGAAACGTGGCGAGTGCACTACAGAAAAGTGTTTTGCTATTGCCTGTGGTGTCATGGGGTTTTCTGTTTACGACGAATTCATTATCTGCCTTCACTATACTAGCAGCTGGGCAGAGATGATTACCTCTTCGCTGTGGGCGTTCATATTTTTCATCGGTGCCTTGTTTTCGCATCAGTAAGACAGTGTCTTGCACACAGCATTATACACAGAAAGCGTCATTTTAAAGTACATTGTTCGTTCGTATGCGCACTTAATCTTTTCTTCACCAAAACTAGCATTTCGTTTGATCTAGTACCCGGTTCGTGATAATCTCTAAAGTTTATTCATATTATACATACTTTTCTTCTTTAAAAATATGGTTATAGGCTATACATAGATTTTTAAGTGTTGATATCGTTACTGTATGGCTGTGTTTCCAGTTGTGGAATATACCCGTCAGAAACTTACATCTTGGCCCAGTACTCTTAATAACAGAAATAATTACGCAGAAAGGGTTAGGACATCAGGCTTTCTAGACCCGAAAATGATGTGGCCTAAGGTAACCTAATTTTCGGAAAGAGACGTCAAATAAAAAATCGCTAAGAACACAAATTGTGAAGTTATAATAGAATACTTAGCTTTCTGAAATCTTTGCAAATACAGCTCATGGGTTGTTTATAAACACAGGCTTCCTCGGCCATTGTCGCAGCCAATAAATTTTTATGGGTTTGTAACAGCATTGTCAACATGTAAGACAACCGACGTTTCGGTCACTGTTGCAAGTAAACTTCTTCAGGGTGTTCCTGTTAACTGCTGAATGAGAAAACTGTGTTTCTTGTGTCCTTGCAGACGTGGCTGTTATCTGATCCTGATAGGCTTCAGCAGTAAACAGAAACACTCTGAAGAAGGTCACTTCCAACAGTGACGGAAATGTCGGTAATTTTACATATTGACAATATGGTTACAAACCCCAAAAAAATTTATTGACTGAACTCATGGTTTACTTTGCCTTTTCATACCACAAAAACACGAATACAAAAAAAAGAAACTGAAACAACACTCGGAGAAGTTGACAACTCATTACTTAAATCTAAGGCGGATTAGTAAAATCACAATGTAATGATCTACAAACTAATTAATTCGTTTGGGTTACCACTTAGATCAAGGACTGGCACAGTGCGTAATTTATCGCACTGTTATTTCTAAACACACACGGTATTCTTCTATTGTCAGATCACTTTCAATTCTAGGTAGCGTTTAGCACTATGGTTTCGTATTATTAACAGATTATGATGCTTGACAGCACATGGTTTCACATTTTCTCTGATGTTCAGGTTTTCGCTGTACAAGCTAGGTCGCGGTAGGAATCTGCTGTCGCAGTTGTGATCACTCAAACTTACAGAGTAATCAGCAAACCATGTTCACGTGCAGTATTTTAAGACACGAGTTTAAGAAAGGGTGTCATATTACTGTTGGTTCAGTTAACTTGACACATCCATTTATACATTACATTTCCATGAATGGGATCACATAGTTCATTACAAGACAGAAAAATATACATCACATCATTGATAAATATATGCATATATACATATATAAAAGAAACCTACCGAATGTTATCTTAGGTATCTCCTGCTTCAGAGCATTCCTTTTGCCCACAGAATAGAAAAGGTTTCGTGTGAAAAGGTTTTATGGGGAGTGACATTCATGTGATTTATTATACGTAACATCTTATCCCTTCGTGTTTACCGGAGAAAATATGAACAAATAACAGTAATAACTTCGCCATCTAAACCTTCTGGTGTTCACTAGGGCACACAGATTCTTGCACCTTGCCGCAAATGTTATTGGTGTCGGGCAAATCGTTTTTCATACTAGCTGATCCAGGCTAGTCACACACGCAGCACTTTACTGGAGGCTAATATTACGTTACGTTTCTGACAGAAACTGCCCCTACGTGCTCGAGTACGAATAAAATTCAACACCAATTCTCTTCCCCTCCCCTTTCCACCCACCTACCACTAATAGGTAGTGGGCCATTTCCGCATCAGAGGACAATTGCTGTATCCTCCGGTCGTAGCAATTCCATGCCCAGTAAGCATGGCACAGATAATTACTTCACAATAAAAGACGTGCTCTGAACGGTTACGTTCTAAAATATTAGCTCCACGTGTGCTTGCTTTCCTACGAGCTGTGTCCAGGAGCCACCATCCTTCGCTACAACATAATTTCGTACCGGCAACGTCGGAGTTTTAAAGGTCTCGCAGATCCTTGTGAAAGACAAAAATTACTCACCAGGACATTAATTTTTTTTCCCGTGTCTATAATTACTGTGGTCGGCATTCCGCCCACAAAAGCGTTAACTGCTGTCTAAACCAGGTCTTCAAACTGTCCTGTATGTGATATGGAATCATTACACAATTCATTGCATAAACACTGAAGAGCCAAAAGAGCCAAAGAAACTGATACACGTACCTCATATCGTGTAGGTCCCGAGCGTGCTCGCAGAGATGGACTAGACTAATGTCTGAATTAATGCTGTACGTAACTGAGACCATGAATCCTGCAGCCGTAGGAGTAGGAAGGGATGGAGACCTCTTCTGAACATTGGAGACCTCTTCTGAACATCAGGTTGCAAGGCATCCCAGATATGCTCAATAACGTTCATTCCTGGGGAGTTTAGTGGCCAGAGGAAGTGATTAAACTGAGAAGAGTATTGCTGGAGCAACTCTGTAGCAATTCTGGACGTGTGGTGTGTCCTGCTGGAATTACTCACGTCCGTCAGAACGGACAATCGACATGAATGGATGCAGGTAACAAGACGGAATGCTTACGTACTTGTCCCCTGTCATAGTCGCATTTAGACGTATCAGGGGTCCTATATCACTCAAATTGCACACGTCCCACACCTGCTGACATGCACGATTCATGTTTCATGAGACTGTCTCCATACCCATACATGTCCATCCTCTCGATACAATTTGAAACAAGACTCGTCCGACCAGGCAACAGTCCGTTGTCGCTGCTGAAGGGCCCAAGCGAGGCTTAAGGCTTTGTGTCGTGCAGTCATCGTACAATGACACTTTTTGATGGCCCAACGTTGTATTCTGCAGTAATTTGCGGAAGAGTTGCACATCTGTCACGTTAAACGATTCTCTTCTGTCGTCGTTGATCCCGTCCTTGTAGGATCTTTCTCCGTCGGCAGCGATGTCGGAGATTTGATGTTTTATCAGATTCTTGATATACGCTTTACACTCGTGAAATTTTCGTACGGGAAAATCCCCATTTGATCGCTACCTCGGAAATGCTGTGCCTCATCGACTATACATTCAAATTCACTTAAATCTTGATAACCCGCCACTGTAGCAGCAGTAACGGATCAAACAAGTGCGCCGGACACTTTTTTTTAAATATGCCCGACCGCAGCGCCGTATTCTACCTGTTTAAATATCTCTGTATTTGAATTCACATGCCTATACCAGTTTCTTCGCTGTTTCAGTATATCTTTTCCGTCGTTGTAAATTAAAATATTTGTTGCTCGATCATAACGTGTGCTCCATATTATTCTTCGGTTGATACCGACCGCCTCTACTTTGTTCGTCGATTGGTTGGGAACCGCTCTTCACCGACCTCAACCACTCACGTAGGCTGGAAAGTTGCTGTGTCCATGCAGTAGTTGATTCAGTAGAATCTAATGGTCCATTGCGGTCATCACCTGTACAGACGGTGGTCCCCGGAAAAATGCGGTTGCCACTAGTTTCCGTTGTTCGAAGGAGACCAGTAAACATGTGAAGATATGTTACTACCTATCTGGTATCCGGGATGTTACCGATGCTGATTATTTTTGTGTCACCTTCAGAACCGTGGACCGTGTTTCGTCTAAGTGTTTTCATTTAGAGAGCCAGCTGGATGTGGGCCGCCGTAGCCGCAAGCGACGTGATTCCGACCATTGTTGCGCTCGTTCGCAGAATGCTATGTCGTCGTGCTATCGTTGCCATTAATACGCTTGGCGGCCTCGTAAATAAGATCAAATGAATCCACCATACACAGTAAGTTTTCTATGGTTAGTTTCCGAGCATGAACCAGTTTTTCGCGAATAGGTTTTGGCAACTGGCCTTCCGGTTTCCCTGTGACATCTCTGAGAGGTACTGGATTGTCTAAGCGGCGTGTTTTTCCAAAATAGTTCTCAAAATATATTTTGATACTGCCCTGTTTCAGGTTGAATGTCTCGGGATTAAACACTTCATTTCTTGAACCAGCTTCTACATGGTCTGATCAATATTTCGTAGGAAAATGCTATTCATATTGGTCAAAAGTTATACAGGTTTCGGGAGTTGGTGCTGCTCATACAGCGGATCCCTCTTACATGTACACTGAAGTGCCAAAGAAACTGGTACAGATATGCTTATTAAAATACAGAGACATGTAAACAATCAGAATACGGCGCTGCGGTCAGCTTAAAATTGGCTCTGAGCACTATGCTGTGGTCATCAGTCCCCTAGAACTTAGAACTACTTAAACCTAACTTACCTAAGAACATCATAAACATCCATGCCCGGGCACAGGATTCGAACCTACGACCGTAGCGATCACACGGTTCCGGACTGTGGCGCCTAGAACCGCTCGGCCACTTTGGCCATAGCGGTCGGCTTGAACAAGTATCTGGCGCAGTTGTTTAGTTGGTTACTGCTGCTACAATACCATGTAATCAAGATTTAAATTAATTTGAACGTGGTGTTATGGTCGGCGCACGAGCGTTGGGACACACCATCTCCGAGGTAGCGATAAAGTGGAGGTTTTCCCGCACGACCATTTCACCCGTGCGCCATGAATATCAGAAGTCTGGTAAAATATCAGATCTCCGACATCGCTACCGCCGGGAAAAGGTCCTGCAAGAATGGGATCAAAGGCGACTGAAGAGAATCGTTCAACTTCACAGAAGTGTAGCCCTTCCACAAGTTGCAGCAGATTTCAATGCTTTTCCAGCAGCAAGGTCAGCTTGTGAACCATTCAACGAAACTTCATCGATATGGGCTTTCCGAGCCGAAGGCCCACTCGTGTACCCTTTATGACTGCACGACACAAAGCTCTACGCCTCGCCTCGCTTCAGCCCGTCAACACCGACATTGGACTATTGATGACTGGAAACGTTTTGCCTAGTCGGACGAGGCTCGTTTCAAATTTTATATAGCGGATAGACGTGTAGGGGTATGGAGACAACCCCATGAATCCATGGATCCTGCATGCCAGCAGGGGACTGTTCAGGCCACTGGCGGCTCTGTAACGGTGTGGTACGTGCGCATTTGGAGCGATATGGGACCGCTGATACGTCTAGATACGACTCTGACAGGTGATACGTACGTAAGCATCCTGCCTGATCACCTGCATCCATTTATATCCATTGCCCATCCCGACGGATTTGGGCAATTCCAGCAGTACTATACGACACCCCACACGTCCAGAACTGCTACAGACAGGCTGCGGTAACACTTCCGCTGGCAACCAAATTCCCCAGACATGAACATTATTGACCATATCTGGGATGTCTCGCAATGCGCTGTTCAGAAATATCTCCACCTCCTCGTACTATTACGGATTTATGGGCGACCATGCATGATTCATGGTGTCAGTTCCCTCCAGGACTACTTCAGTCGAGTCCATGCGATGTCGTGTTGCGACGCTTCTGGGTGCTCGCTGGAGCTCTTCACGATATTAGGTAGGTGTAGCAGTATCTTTGGCTCTTCGGTGTATGATACGCAAACTAAACTCTGTCTCCCACTCTGTTTTCGATAGGAAACTATTAAAACTTAGACTGAAAATGATGGGATGTGGATTCTTTTTCTCAGGTCTGTAGACGTGAAACTGCCCTATAAAAGCACAGTGGTTGACGTGGGTGATGCTCCGTACTTAATCACACAAAGACTGCGGACACAGGCTACGATACCCGGAATGGACTGATGACGCGGAAGCGACTGATTAAATTGGTTAGTGTTACCATACCTTTCATTTGCATGTGCCGATGAAGGGATTGTCTCACGCGGTAAGATCTTTATAATCCTACGTCCCTGTTTCACATTACAGACATGTGTATTAACGTTCTCACGACAACAAGTCATAGGTTAATCGAGTGTCTATCTGAGTTTTCGGACCTACTCCATGTCGTATTGTCACTCTAGAAGTCCCTGGTTCAGATACGAAGCTCGGAAACAGTCTGTACCAGAGCACGAATTTTCTTCTGGGGTTTTTCAAGAACTTCAGTATTATTCTCTGAAATCCATTCGGTAAACGTCTTGTTAAACTGTTCACGTTGAGTATACAGGGTTTGGTTTATTCTCTGTTGTTGCTCCAGTGACAAACTGTCAACTTGTTACTTCAAATCTGAAGTGACAAGTTAACAAAATGAAATGGTGCAAATGGCTCTAAGCCCTATGGGACTTGACACCTGAGGTCATCAGTCCACCACACTTAGAACTACTTAAACCTAACAAACCTAAGGACATCACACACGTCTTTGCCCGAGGCAGTATTCGAACCTGCGACCGTAGCAGCCACGTGGTTCCGGACTGAAGCGTCGGGTACCCCTCTGCCACAGCTGCCGGCGACAAGTTAACGGTTTGTCACTTGAGCAACAACAGAGGAAAAACCAAACTCTGTCTGCGCAGCGTAACTGTTGTTACTTCAGTTTTAGTATTTGAACAGTGGCGGCTTCTATTTATCTCTGGCGTAAGCGGCGTGTCGGCTCTTCGCCCTAACTTGCTTTACCGTGGCGTGATTGTACACGTGAACTTTAAAAGGAGCACGGTTGGAGGGAGGTGCGAGCTCTTCCGGTAGAGGGCAGTACTCTCCTGCAACTAGTGTGGTACGGCTACTTCGGTCACAGTCATTGGTCAGCCCTGGATCAGTGCTGGGAGCTGTTGGTTCAGCGTGACGCAGACGAGCGGCACAGCTGAGTGGGTCGGCGAGCCGAGGCTATGTTGGCGAAACGGAACTGGGGTTAGCAGTGTCCACGATGAAAGCCGTTGCTGTCCGTGGGCGATTCAGGCCTGAATGTGGCTACGGTTTATCCTGCACGCAATACCTTCAGCACCTGTGCTGCAGTTGCCGACATCGTCCGTTCAGTGGGCTGAAGTATCTAGCTGTTGGCGGTTATTTCTCTTCTGTTAACTACACCGTGTTGTGAGTGCACTACTTAATCTGGCTCAACAGTGCCAGAGTTTTACGCCTTTTGCACAGCTATTCACATTCAACTCAGTTTGTTGTAATGTTCATGTGGCCTGTGTTTAGGGTTGTGCCTTATAAATGGTTTTCCATGGTTGTGCCAGGCACACATCATTTGTAACGCTTTAATCTGTTGTAATGTTCATGTCGCCTGTGTTTAGGGTTGTGCCTTATAAATGGTTTTCCATGGTTGTGCCAGGCACACATCATTTGTAACGCTTTAATGTGAATCCAGTGAAAAACACTGAGCTCCAGTAGTTCTTTTAGTGATTCTGAAACTACATGCAGTCTGAGAGGTGTCGCTACAAACACAGTATGTCTAAAATATTTCTGAAGAACATTACTCTCGTTCTGTATTACATAGGTTAGTTAAGCTATTCTATCGCCCAGAGCTTCTATGTGCCGTGTAATTAAGTATTGATATGCTGTCAGTTTGAACTGTGGTTGTGTGAACAGGGAAGGAACAATCGGACTATTCGTAATTAGTTTTCACCCCTTTGTCTGAAACTTTGTCTACATGGGTCACAATACAGGCTGGCTGGTCTTTACCGAAATAATTTATTCCTCTGATCGGTTAATACAGTGTATGCTATATTGAATTAATGTTGCATAAATGGCCACAGAAGAGAGTCTCTACGCTTGGCTGTATATGTATTTATTTATCTTCCGTATGTTGTAGAGCGCAACTTGGTTCTCTGTGTGGCGCCCGAGCCCACCTAGCTGCTGCCGCCGTCGAGCGCCGTCAGTGGGACTGTACTCTCTCAAGGGTGCCATAGTACAACAAAATGCTGATGAGAAAGTGCTTTAAGAATTGTTTTCATTTTTAGCTTTAAATTATGCTATTTTAAGTAAGATGAAGTAGTGGGTACTGATTCTATTGGTCCCTTCAGGCTGTAGAATAGACAAACTAAAATTTCTGTATGATGGAATTCGTTTTTCTCCGTTTTTCTCCAAACATGTTTGTGTAAATGCAGTAAAATATGGCTTGATTGGAATGAATTCTCTTGACAGGGGATTGGTTGTACCCTTGTGACGTTTAATTTTTCATTGAACTGCGATATTTGAATCAGAAGTTTAAGTTCAGTTGAGATATAATTACATTAGTTGTACGTAGGAGTGATTTTGCTTTACAATGAGTCTTTCATAGATAAACATCTTATTTTGCTTAAAAAATTGCAACAAAAATGGTTCAAATGGCTCTGACCACTGAAGGATTTAACTTCTGAGATCATCCTAAATAACCTAAGGACATCACACACATCCATGCCCGAGACACGATTCTAACCTGCGACCGTAGCGGTCGCGTGGTTCCAGACTGTAGCGCCTACAACCGCTCGGGCACTCCCGCCGACAAAAATTTACACTTTTAATTATAGTGTGTGTGATATTTCACGTCTAATCTCCGTTGGCTATAGTCTATAAATTCAATATACTGTCAGATTTAGTTTTTCATTTTGTTGTAACGTGTTAAATATTGTTTACCGGCAAAGAACAAATTAACAAATTACTGTAGTCTATGTTGATACCAGTGTGCCATGCTATTACGCTGTTATATTGACGTAAATAAAGGAATTAAAATGGTATTTTACCCATAAATGTTTCTGGTCCTCCTACTTCCACAGTCATGTCCTCTACAAGTACCTTTCAGTACTTTCCATGTTAGTCTATGTACTTGTTTATATCTTTATATCCTCAGGCCACTAGCTTATTTTGGTAGCGCCACAACACATTGAAAAATCCTGTTCTGGTTATACACAGCCTTCAAATAATCAACGACAGCGCTTGGGAGGCGTCAGACATCTGTGTGCGACACTGACCTCAAACGTGGCAGACCTAAACCGCACCGAAATACTTGGGGCTACATGCCTATGACATGAATTGGTGTCTACAAATCCCCTACTAACAACAAGGGAGGTGAACCAGATTCGGGTACCGTTTCGTTGCCCACGATCTTCGTGCAGCACTATGCTGAGAGATCAGTACTCTGGTTCACAGTGGGGTGCCTAAAGCTCGTAACTACGACGTGGAGATGGTTTCGTAGCTTCATGGGTCAACACTGCCAAACACTGAAAGTCAGTGCCAGCTTCTGCTGCTTTCTCCTCACCATACCTATGAACCATACTTTGGAGTTAGCGGTCATCAGCTGGTGCTGATCAAGACAGATCTTAAGTCATATATATCTTACGGTAGTGAGCACACAGTCGAATGGCATAGCTGGGGTGTATGCCAGATTTTGCCGGAAAGCAACAATGACTACATGGTCTAAGCTTGAAAGGACGCCTCGAAGCATGTTGACAGACTGAACGATGTACGATAGGCGCATTGTGAGTCAAGTGTGGAGGCGCTGTTCTCGTTGATAATGCACCGCTGTATTTTGAAATGTCCTTGTCTAAAAACAGCTTTGAAGAAGTTTGAAAAATCTATAGGAGTCACGAACAATTTACTTAATTTTGCGTTTTAAATCTGTTTCTTCCAGAACAAGACCAACAAACGTATCATTAAGACACTCTAGTTTAGCTGCTGTGTGACTATTACATATTGTATACGAAATTCTTATGTAAAATACAAATCGTAGTAGTAAAATTAATCAAATATACAAATGCGATAAGAGTCTTAGAGTACGTGCTCTGATAAAAATGCGTGTGTATTAAATAAGCGAAACTTCCGTTTAATAAAGAAGGAATATGGACGTATAGGCAGCAGAAAATTCGAGAGAGTGGGATACCTTCTCCATTTCTCTAAATCTAATAGCATTCTCTGGTGAAATAAAGGGAACAGTCTGTGTGCCCTTTGAACTAGTATCAATATTCCACAAGTAGTTGTAAATGTCGATGTGCCGTCGAAGGAACAGCCTACATTTTTTAAAGGGTTTCTCTGTAGTATGTAATCTGTTGGTCAAAAATTGGTTACCTTAACGCTGTTGTTTACACTTACGTTGCACAAATGAGATTTTGCCTGTTCTGCTTAAAATTCGTGTCACTCATTCGATTGCTTCCTTTTGCCAATTTGAGGTTTACAATTTCTTAACATTAAAATTATTTTTTCTAAGGCCTCATTACTATTATTTGTATACGTATTACTTCAGACGGAGCTTGTGTAGGAATGCTTTCACCAATAACCTAAATTACACGCTTCGGAAACTTCGGTTAAACTACAGATTGAACCGTTATCTTTGAGCTCAGATTGTGAATAAGGACTGGCGGAAAGAGGAAAAGCCCCATCTCTAGCTTAAGTGGCAGCTAGGTGATACATGGAACGTTTGCGCCTCGCACGATTCGTCAACAGAGTAAAAGATTTAAGCCGGACCGTTTGGCGGTGCGGTTATAGGCGCTTCACTCTGGAACCTTGTGACCGCTACGGTCGCAGGTTCGAATGCTGCCTCGGGCATGGATGTGTGTGTTGTCTTTAGGTTAGTTAGGTTTAAGTAGTTCTATGTTCTAGGAGACTGATGACCGCAGAAGTTAAGTCCAATAGTGCTCAGAGCAATTTGAACCATTTGAGTAAAAGATGTAAAGGCAAACAACTAATGCTAAAATGTATCCAGCAGGTGCAAACGTTATTTCCTTGTCAGTAGCCACACGAGTAACTGATGAAAAATTCACTTTTAACAACAGAGGCTATCGCACTGCAGTATTGTTTAATAGCTAAGCTTAACACCAGCCGGGGAATAAACGGTACCGTTTAAGGCGTCTTTGCTTGTACCCACTGAGAATTGCTGAGTTAAGGGCTAAAGGGGATGAGCGAAGGAAACGTCTTGTATTACTGTGTACTTCTATGCATGATGAGCTCTCTATGCACTTCAGCACGTCACAAAAGTGTGTAGAGAAGCACTTGCCTTGGCCTCCTTTCGATAGGGGATTAGTCGACGAAATTAGAAGACGCTGCGCTTTAGTGAAAAGCCATTTCATGCCCAGATCCGAAGTTAAGCGAATTTTGCACGAGCGCGGCCACGATGGAGGTGAGTCAGCGAGGTGATGGCCGTTAGTGGCCGCCGGTGTGACGGGGGCGGGATATTTCCCAGGAGGTGCTTCAGCCCTGCCGTTACCGGCGCTTCGCCGAAGAGAACATCCGTGGCCACACAGTACTACATTGTGTCCGCCCCAGCAGGAAGCTTCGGGTCAGGCTTATCTGCAGAACACAGGAGCAATAGCGCTCAGAGCGACAGAGTATAACGTAGGTAATTAGGACAAACATTACATCGGCACTACCATTTCACGCTAGTTCTCTCGTCACCGAATTAAGGTATTCCTTTTCTTTATACGGAAAGTCGGCCTGCGGTGGGACGGGCACAAGGACTTAAGCGTGCGGTGACAGATGGAGTGGGGAGGGAAGAGGGGTAGAAACAGCCTTCTGGGAGATGTTGACACGCAGTGTGAAAGACTGTATAATTTATTCCTCGCACTCCTGTGCCTGCTTGTTGGAGAGATTTATGTATAGTAATTCTGATGAGAGTAGATTTCCTGTTTGCAGTAACTTGCAAGTTGTAAATTACCTCCGTCCTGCCACCATTACTCAACAGAATAAAAAGTAATTTCAACAGAATAATAAGTAATATTGACAAGACAAAGGCAAATAAAAGGAGTTAATCGACGCTTAAACACAGCGTCTCGAAATTAAATCCATGTTTATAATAAAAACTATATTTATATTTTATGTTTGTATGTATTTGTATTTCACATCTCCTTCCAAACCACTGACACGATTTCATGCAAACTTGATACACATATCACTTAGTGTGTGGAGAGAGACGCTATGGATTAAGAAACTCATACCAATCAAAGGGACGGGAGGAGGGTGAAAACGTAGTCTAGCTCACCACGCGAGAGTTAGGGAACTTTATTCATCCGGTATTTGAAAATGAGAGCACTTAGTGATCTATATTAAACTTCACACATAGTTTCAAAACTGTAAAAAATATTTTTATCGCTGACCATTCCCAAAGCGTGACGAAAGGAACAAAAATAGTCCTTGCTACTTTTAGTTGTTTATGCAATAAAACTAGCACATCAGGAACGACGTTTTAATTTTTTGTTGCTTTACTACCAGCTGCATTTACGACACATATTGTGAACAGAATTCACATATACCACTAAGTGTACTGCAAGGCTATTCTACACTTGCAGTATATTTTGGAACGCAACAGGCGACTATGAATTTTCGCCCTGACAGGAGTCACTTTAACTAGTAAACCTTTCATCTGACTACACAACCTATACATTTGATAAACTGATATTGCTCTTTGACAGTGTTTGTTGTTGATAGGCTGCATTACAAGTTACCACATTTATCAGTCTCTAAAGCAACTTGAATGCTGCAGTTATGTTAATGGCTCCATCATTACTTTCATCTATTGTTATGTATGATTAACGCATCGACACAGAATGGATCTTTTATAAAATTTATGGAATAAGTTTATTGGTTAAATAATAGGACAAAAATACATGTTAAGAGTGATGGCAAAATTAAACATGAACTGTTGACAGCACAGATATGGAACAACCAGTTAACACTCACCTGGATGGCTGCTAGGTGGCAAAACCTAAGGTTTATGTAATTGAATTATTCACTCTGACTTAAAATATGAATAACATAATCCGAAATCATCTAACACTGAATACATTTTGATGGAACTATTCGACACGAAAGTTATACAACGTTGGTGCAGCTGAGAACAAGTGGTGAGACTGTGATTGTGTTTGCCCTAACAAGCCAGAGCAGCAATACAGTACCTCCTCCTCGGTGCGCGGCGCTGTCTCAGGCGACAGTTGTGATTGAAAGCATCTGAGGAGCTTTGATGCCCGGCGCCCGTAATTCGCTATATCTGGCACAAAATGTGAAAAGTCGCAGCTGGCGATCCGTTCGACAGATCGTTGTTACTCACCAATGGAGCCCTGAAATCTCGGCAGATTCCAGCTTGTGACACTCCGGTTTGCGGGTCACACTATGGACTAATTGAACTCACTTATACAGCAGCGCACAATAGGAGGTCAAATGTCTTGGCAGCAGACCCGTCAGGAATAAAATTTCTGTCGGCACTTGATGACAGTGGTCTGAACTATCAGTACAGCTGAGTCCTCGCCACAGGCTACTAACACCAGTGCTCGTGCGAAGTCATGCTCTGATAAATTGTGCAGCCCACTCATAACAAAAGTCAAAATCAGAATCGTATCCAGAGCTGAGTCTGAATTAGAAGTTTTCCCCTCTCATCACCTTCTCCTTGGTAAACTCCACAACACTCCTGCTACCACCCAACAAGGGTTTCATGCCAATCACAAGACTCCATGAGCTCCCTGTCTCCCCTCAAAGTCGTCTCATCTACCCATTGGCCAATCCTAATCTAAGTTAGCAATGTTTATCTCTTTTCATGAGAAACAAATAATCCTTCTACATCTACATCTACATGACTACTCTGCAATTCACATTTAAGTGCTTGGCAGAGGGTTCATTGAACCACAATCATACTATCTCTCTACTATTCCACTCCCGAACAGCGCGCGGGAAAAACGAACACCTAAGCCTTTCTGTTCGAGCTCTGATTTCTCTTATTTTATTTTGATGATCATTCCTACCTATGTAAGTTGGGCTCAACAAAATATTTTCGCATTCGGAAGAGAAAGTTGGTGAGTGAAATTTCGCAAAAAGGTCTCGCCGCGACGAAAAACGTCTTTGCTGTAATGACTTCCATCCCAACTCGCGTATCATATCCCCTATTACGTGATAATAGAAAACGAAGTGCCCTTTTTTGCATCCTTTCGATGTCCTCCGTCAATCCCACCTGGTAAGGATCCCACACCGCGCAGCAATATTCTAACAGAGGACGAAAGAGTGTAGTGTAAGCTGTCTCTTTAGTGGACTTGTTGCATCTTCTGAGTGTCCTGCCAATGAAACACAACCTTTGGCTCGCCTTCCCCACAATATTATCCATGTGGTCCTTCCAACTGAAGTTGTTCGTAATTTTAACACCCAGGCACTTAGTTGAATTGACAGCCTTGAGAATTGTACTATTTATCGAGTAATCGAATTCCAACAGATTTCTTTTGGAACTCTTGTGGATCACATCACACTTCTCGTTATTGAGCGTCAACTGCCACCTGCCACACCATACAGCAATCTTTTCTAAATCGTTTTGCAACTGATACTGGTCTTCGGATGACCTTACTAGACAGTAAATTACAGCATCATCTGCGAACAACCTAAGAGAACTGCTCAGATTGTCACCCAGGTCATTTATATAGATCAGGAACAGCAGAGGTCCCAGGACGGTTCCCTGGGGAACACCTGAAATCCCTTTAGTTTTACTCAATGATTTGCCGTCTATTACTACGAACCGCGTTCTTCCTGACAGGAAATCACGAATCCAGTCGCACAACTGAGACTATACCCCATAGGTCCGCAGCTTGATTAGAAGTCGCTTGTGAGGAACGGTGTCAAAAGCTTTCCGGAAATCTAGAAATACGGAATCAACTTGAGATCCCATGTCGATAGCGGCCATTACTTCGTGTGAATAAAGAGCTAGCTGCGTTGCGCAAGAGCGATGTTTTCTGAAGCCATGCTGATTGCGTGTCAATAGATCGTTCCCTTCGAGGTGATTCATAATGTTTGAATACAGTATATGCTCCAGAACCCTACTGCAAAGCGACGTCAATGATATAGGTCTGTAGTTAGATGGATTACTCCTACTACCCTTCTTAAACACTGGTGCGACCTGCGCAATTTTCCAATCTGTAGGTACAGATCTATCGGTGATCGAGCGGTTGTATATGAGTGCTAAGTAGGGAGCTATTGTATCAGTGTAATCTGAAAGCAACCTAATCGGTATACAATCTGGACCTGAAGACTTGCCCATATCAAGCGATTTTAATTGCTTCGCAACCCCTAAGGTCCTTGACTCACAGATGACTACGCACAGAGGAGAAGAAGTTGTGCTCTCAACTTGTTTTCTTCTTTCGTCATGACCATTTTAGGCAACGTGTTTTCAACTTCCATAAATCCCTATAGTGATCAACACATTTGTCATGGAGATTCTTATCTGGATTGCCCAAACATTACACTGTGTCCGACTGGGGCTTCAGTTAAACTAAGAGAAATGCTTTTGTGTCCCAACATAGATGATTTCCGAACCTCCATAAACGTTGTGTCCCTTTCACAATATTATGTAATTCCTGAGGCTTCCTAAAAAACTCAGGCAGGGGGACGACAAGGTCCGACAGGTCCGTCGATTGCATCGTGTGCACAAGGAACGTGGAAATTCGTGAATTTTTATGGCAGCTATCCATCTTCACAGCGAGCGTTTATGACACTGTCTAAATTCGTTGGCTGGGCGATCTAGATTTGTCTGCACTGTGGCTATGAGCCCCTAACTCGTCCTAATAGGCAGTTATTTCTCCTTTTCGGCCGAACGCTTTGTCTGCATACCGGTGCGAGAAATTCTTGGGAACAGCTTTCTGTCGCCAGTGATTCGATGTTCCATTCCCTAATAGCTGCACGTGGCTCCTAAGCCGAAACATCCACGCAAGATTTACTGTTAAATGACAAAACTGCCAACTTGTTCTCAGCTCCTAAAAATACTATTAGAAGGAGAGCCACCATAAAGAACCCACACGCATTAACAATGTACATGCTCCCATCAGTGCCTGTCCATGGCGAAAACTTCATGTCATTTAAAAAAAAAAATTTTCTTGCGTGTATAAATGAACATTAAATGCTATTTTTGTGCATAGAGATTAGTGAGAGAGTGACTCGTCTTCTCTCAGTACCGGCAAATTTATATAAATGTGCGGCACACAGCAGCAAATAATTGAGGACGTAGGTTGCAAGAGCTACCCTCAGATGAAGAGGTTGACATAGGAAGGCTATCAGTAACGCAAATTTAAGAAATGCTCGCGCCCCCAAAACGTTTCATTGCTACCTTTATTCTGTACCGGTGCCCTGTGGATATCAATATGAAACTCTTGTAGAATTTCATACTCGTTACTGCCGCATCAAACCAGTGAGAAGACTGAGGACCCAAAGAAAAGGACACACAGATCAGGAGGCATGATGTCAAAAACTCTACATGACGTTTTAATTTATTACGTCTCAACTACTAACTTTATTTGCAAAACATGAAACAGACAGTATACAAATACACTCCTAAAAACATAAGCTTTTCATATTAGGTGCATTGTGTTGCCTCCTACTGCCAAGTACTATATATCACAACCTTGGTAGTCATTAGACATCGTGAGAGAGCAGAATGGGGCACTCTGCGAATTCACAGACTTAGAACGTGGCCAGGTGATTGGGTGTCACTTGTGTCATACGACCGTAAGCCAGATTACCACACCCCTACGCATCCCTAGGTCCACTGTTCCCTATGTGATAGTGGAAACCTACTGCACCAAAGCGTACAGGTCGAGCTCGTCTGTTGACTGACAGAGACCGCCGATAATTGAGGAGGGTCATAATGTGTAATAGGCAGACATCTATCCAGACCATCACACAGTAATTCCTAACTGCATCAGGATCCACTACTAGTAGTATGACAGTTAGGCAGCAGGTGAGAAAACTTGGATTTCATGGCCGAGCGGCTGCTCATAAGCCACACATCACGAACCTAAATACCGAAAGACGCCTCTCCCGGTGTGAGGAAACAGTGTGAAAACGCTGTGTGGAGAGACGAATCATGGTAAACCATGTGGTGATCCGACGGCAGGGTGGGGATATGGCGAATGTTCGGTGAACGTCATCTGCCAGCGTATGTAGTGTCAACAGTAAAATTCGGAGGCGGTGGTGTTGTGGTGTGGTCGTGTTGTTCATGGAGGAGGCTTCTCCCCCTTGTTGTTTTGCGTGGAACTATCACAGCACAGGCCTACACCGACATTTTAAGCACCTTCCTGCTTGCCACTGTTGAACAGTAATTCGGTGATAGCGATTGCATCTTTCAACACGATCGAGCACCTGTTCACAATCCACTGCCTGTGGCAGAGTGGTTACACGACAATAACATCCCTGTAATTGACTGGCCTGCACAGAGTCCTGACTTGAATCCTATAGAGCACATTTTGGATGCTTTGGAACACCGACATCGTGCCAGGCCCCACCGACCGACATCGATACCTCTCCTCAGTGCAGCACTCCGGGAGGAATGGGCTGCATTCCCCAAGAAACCTGGCAGTACCGGACTGAACGTATGCCTGCGGGAGTGGAAGCTGTCATCAAGGCTAAGGGTAGGCTAGCGCCATATTGAATTCCAGCAAACCCGATGGAAGGCGCCACGAACTTGTCAGTTATTTTCATCCAGGTGTCCGGATACATTTGCTCACATAGTGTATTTGCATTTGCAAAATTGTATAATTTTACGATACACTGTTCAGAAGATAAGACTTCTTATATATTGAGGTAAATGAAAACAAAGCTACCTACAAGACGAAATTTCCTAGAGATATAGGTACATGTGTACAAATGTGTGTTCAAAATATCAAATTAAAATATATGTTACATGTGCTTACTCTTGCAAAAAAAAAAATAATTTAAAAATAAAGAAATTCAAATAGCTCTGAGCACTATAGGCCTTAACTGCTGTGGTGTCATCAGTCCCCTAGAAGTTAGAACTACATAAACCTAATTAACCTAAGGACATCACACACATCCATGCCCGAGGCAGGATTCGAAGCTGCGACCGTAGCAGTCGCGCGGTTCCAGACAGTACCGCCTAGAACCGCTCGACGACACTGGCCGGCTACTCTCGCAAAGCTAAAGGTAAAAGACGCTTCCTAATACCCTAGATCAGTTTCAACCAAACTTGGTAGATATGTAGCTACCTGTAAATAAATGCTGTGAAGATGAGCAACGTCCTATTGGGCAGAGAATGATAAAGTGGAGACAGAAGGGGGAGGAAGAGATTGACACACTGAGACTAGAAGGAGGGCATTGATGCCGCTTGGGAGAATATATGATGGAGACAGTGGAGGGAAAAGGGATATAAGAGTGCACAGGAGATAAACAGAGAGAGGGCAGAAGCAAATGGACAGTGGAAGGAAAGAGGGGAACTGAGAAAGGGGGTAAAGGGAGATGAACTGAGAGAGGGTGGAGGAGGAGATAGTGGTGGTGATGGTTAGTATTTAACGTCCCGTCGACAACGAGGTCATTAGAGACGAAGCGCAAGCTCGGGTTAGGGAAGCATTGGGAAGGAAATCGGCCGTGCCCGTTCAAAGGAACCATCCCGGTATTTGCCTGAAGCGATTTAGGGAAATCATGGAAAACCTAAATCAGGATGGCCGGAGACGGGATTGAACCGTTGTCCTCCCGAATGCCAGTCCAGTGTGCTAACCACTGCGCCATCTTGCTCGGTGAGGAGGAGATGGACTGAGGGAGGAAGGGGAGATACAGGATGAGAAGGAGAGAGAGGCCTGGAGGAGATGGACTCATAAGGGGGGGGGGGGGGGGTGTATGGTGTGTGGAGGATGGAGCAGATGGATAGAGAAGGCAGAAGCAGATGGACAGAGAGAGCTTGGAGGGTCATATGGATAGACAGAGGTTGGCAGCAGATAGATGATGGTTAAAATGGCTCTGAGCACTATGGGACTTGACTTCAGAGGTCATCAGTCCCCTAGAACTACTTAAACCTAAGTAACCTAAGGACATCACACACATCCATGCCCGAGGCAGGATTCGAAACTGCGACCGTAGCGGTCGCGTGGTGCCGGAATGTAGCGCCTAGAACCGCTCGACCACCTCGGCCGGCACCGATTGATAGAACAAAGAAGATAGACAGTGTGGGGATGGAGGCTCTGGCAAGATAGAAGTAGGAGAAGAAGATGGACAGAGAGAAAAGATGGGAGCTATAGAAAAAGAGAAGGGGACTGAGGAAATGGTGTAATGAAATAAATAGATACGCATGAATACATATGCTGGCAACACCAGGTACTCAATTAGCATTAGAATTCACACACACACACACACACACACACACACACACACACACACACACACACACACACACAAACAAGCGTTTCACACCAAACTTCGGAAGCACACATTACTCTTCGCAGTTACTTACCACAATGAGTATGGTACCTTATCATACCTCTAGCTAACAAATGCAGTATGCAGCAAGAGAAAGTAATGAAGGGAAAGGATTACCACATTGGAAAACAGTTCACGCTTTGGCGTGGTGACAACTATGGACGCAGACCGAAAGCAAATATTCAACTACTCTATGAACAACGGAACAATTATGGCTGCATATTTCGCTGTTAAGGGATGCTGACTGAGGGGGTTCCTCACCAACTGGGTCAGGCCCCAAATCAAGTGGGGATGACGTGCCCAATCAGTCGTGATATGTGGCGTTGTACAGGCCAATGGAAAGTATCACACGCTCAAATACTGTGGAAAGCATCAGATACTACTTGTTTGCCGTAACAGTGGCGCCACCCTGACGGGGACCCCGACATCCTTCTGCCTAACGACCATAACCTAAAGAATATACGCGAGTTTGATCCAAGTTGAAAATTTATGCCGGGCCAGGATTTAAACCCAGATCTGGTGCTTACTAGGCAGATGCTCTGAGTACTAAGCCAACCAGACACAGCGGTCATCGGGATACCCTAGCACGCCTCCCGTCAGACCCAAATTCTCAACCTATCCACACACTACGAATGTAGTGCCCCTTGCGCATTATCCTCATTACTCACAGCATTTCGTCGATTCCTGTAACAGTTAGAGTCTGGTGTGCACCTGCACTGAAGAGGTTATTGGCCGTCTCGCCAATGTCTATAATACCCTTGTATCTTAGTTCATAATGGCAGCAGGATCAAAATAGTGAAACACACACACACACACACACACAGAGAGAGAGAGAGAGAGAGAGAGAGAGAGAGAGAGAGAAATAGAGAGAGAGAAAGAGAGAGAGATCTCCAGTGAAGATGCACAATTGGCTCGAGCTCTTACTGAAATCATCTAAATGTCACGGGAAAAATTTGGGTATGACGAGAAGCTTGCTATGGTAGTCCGTGTAGTTCCAATGACAACTCTGCCCGGATGGCGTACTAAGCAGGAGACGCGGATTCGAATCCCCGTTGGGTACAAATTTTTACTATTGCCATTGATTTCAATCAGTGCCCACTCGCAGCCAGTTTTTGTGATTTCTTTGTGTCGTACTAATTTGTATACTTAAATTATTTCTTTTAGAGATATAAGTGCAGCTGCAGTCTCTTACACTGCTTTTGAACACGAAGTACTACGTAAGGAATCTTCGGTCGATAGTATTATTGTGCACAGTAAACATGACATAGAAAAGCAAATAATTTTGTCATCTACAAGTAAATGATAATAGCCACGGTACACTTTACATATCAGATGCAAAGCACCTATTAACTGTTATGAAAATGATCGAAACATTGATTTCGCATGTCCAGGATTGTTCGTTAAAATGAAATGTAATAATTGTGCACTGTGACCGTGGTGATTCCTTTCTGTATTCCGAATCGAACTGATAGCTAGTTTTTCAGGAAAGGGAGATATTAGTCACAATTGACTGTAGTGCTTCCATTGGTTTCCTTTCGTGATGCCTTCTGTTCATCGATCACTTTGTGAGGAAAAAGAAATCTGGCATTACGGGGGTCGTAACGTGGAATGTTTCAAGTATAAGGGCAGTCAAATGCAATGGAGACAAATGGAAAGAACTAAGTTTACTCTTAGTTATTTCAAATGTAATCGCCGTAACCTTAACACATCCGGCGCATTATTAGAAAAGACAATCCAATGCCTTCATGGAAAAGTGTTTGCAGTTGACTACGGAACCATGATTGTACCCAGACGTGAACCTCTTCGTCCGAAACAAACAGACGGTCAGAAAGATCTTTCCAAAAATATGAAAATCGCAAGGGACGGAATTGGGACTGTATGGAGAGTGAGTAAGAACTTCCCAGCGAAACTTTTGCAATGCATTTGAAACAACTTTCTAAACATGTTGGTGGGCACTATCCTGAAGCTTAATGATCCCGTCTGCAAACATTTCTGGGCGTTTGGACTTAATAGCACTAAGTGTCCACGTACCGTTGCGCTTTGTGCAGTGCTAACACCAACTACAGTGATACACGTTTATACGCCTATTGGCTCCGCACATGAGGAAGAGTTTTGAAGAATTTATGATGAGGTAAAAGAAGTTATTCAGCTCTTTGACGTTGACGAGTATTTAACTGCTATGGCTGGCTGAATTCTATAGAAGTAATAGAAGGATGACGAAAAGCAGTAGATCATTGACTAATAGCAACCAAGGGAGGGGGGAAGCTACCTAGTAAAATGTTGCTCTTGCAATATTAGAAAGAAACCTTTGAGGGAAGAGAAACACAACGAAGTGTTCATACTTGCGAGGAAGTATTAAACAAAGAAAGAGAAAGGCGGAGGAATATATCGAAGGGCCATATAAATGACAGAAACTTGATGAATCATGGAAAACGAAGGGGAAATATATGACGGTAACATGGGGGATGCCGTTCTACGAGCAGACGATGACGTAGCACTAAAATATTAAAGTTAAAACACGACATTTCGAGTAGACGACATTCATTCAGAATTATTAAGACATTTATGATAACGCTTCAGCTGTATGCAAGATACATGAAACAGGTGAATTATCCTAAGACTTACAGAAACGCAACGTAATCAGCAAGTACAAAGTACGGACACCAGACTATAGTTGAGCCGGCCTGTGTGGCGCTTCAGTCTGGAACCGAGTGGCCGCTACGGTCGCAAGTTCGAATCCTGCCTCGGGCATGGATGTGTCTGATGTCCTTAGGTCAGTTAGGTTCAAGTAGTTGTACGTTCTAGGGGACTGATGGCTACAGATGTTAAGTCCCATAGTGCTCAGAGCCATTTTTTGAACTATAGTTGTGAAAGTCAAGCAATAATTGAGAGGCATAATAACCTAGCCGCAATTTTGTTCAATCTCTACACCGAGAATGCAGTATAGGAAACCAAGGATAGGCCAGGGAATTGAAATTAAATCTTTGAGAAATGCTGATAACACTGTATGTCTCTGAGAGATGGCCAAGGATTTGGAAGATCAGATAACCGAATGGTTGTTACTGTCTTAAGGTTATGGCATAAACAGGGATATACAATGTATTCTAATTAAATCACACGATGCCGTGGAACTTCTAAAACCGACACTAATAGTAGTCGTAAATGAGTTCTATTTGATTTATAAGATAATTTATGGTTGTCGAAGTACATGGGAAATAAAACGTAGTTTGGTATAAGGAAAAAATACATTTCTAGAAAACAGAAAATTTTTCAAAACTGTATATAAATGTAAGGGTTGTTTCCAACCCCAGCAGAATAATGATTCTACAACTTTGGATAGTAGTTATACATGGAACTGGAACCTGGAGACTACAAACGGTTAATACAACAATATATCAGAAAGTTTTAAAATAAAGTACAAGGGAAGACTGTTAGAAATAGGGTGGATAGATATAACAACTAATGAGAAAGTCCTGAATCGAATTGAAGGAAAGAGATATTTACGACACTACCCGACTAAGAGAAAGGTTCAGTTGGAAGGACACATCCTGTAGTTGTATCATTTAATAACCAAAATCTGATACTTCAGGTGGTAATGTAGGAAAGTATATGGGATAAACATGTAGGAGGAGACTGAGGCGCAAATACAGTAAGCAGATGTAGACTGCAGTTGTATACAGAGATAATGACAACTGCACAGAATAGGCTAGCGTGGAGAGAGACACCAAACTAGTCTATTGGCAGAAAACCACAACACCAAGTCTAGTTTCGATAAAAAATCTGGGTCAGATTAAAAGTAAACTATTGTTGTCTACGTAAACAAACTGAAGGCTCATCTAGTGACGATGGCAAGTGTGTATACTAATAGCCAATACACAGAAATCCACTCATCGACCAATTAAGAAAACCAGAGGATCTCGGTGATACGCATACAAATGATGAGGAAAATCCTGGAAGTTGATTAACCTTGCCAAGTTGTGCAAATCGCAAGCCAACTGTCAGGTATTGGCATCGAAGTAACTTCCTTTATAGTCAGAGGTTCTGACAAACAAGCATGATAAGCAAACCAACGTACTTTTGTTGTTGTTGTTGTTGTCAGACTTATGTTTGGTTTGTTGCGACACATCATAAAGGCCTCTCCTATGACAAGTACTACGTAAGGAAACTTCGGTCGATAGTATTATTGTGCACAGTAAACATGACATAGAAAAGCAAATAATTTTGTCATCTACAAGTAAATGACAATAGCCACGGTACACTTTTCATATCAGATGCAAAGCACCTATCAACTGTTATGAAAAGGATCGAAAACGAAGTAGCAGTTGCAACATACGTCCTCAATTATTTACTGAGAATATTCCAATCTGTGTTTTCCTCTACATTTTTACCGTTTACAGCTCCCTCAATGAAAATTATTCCCTGCTGTCTTAACAGATGTCCTATCATCCTGCCCTTCCTCCTCCGAAGAGTTTTTGACATACTCCTTTCCGGGCCGCAAAGAACATCCTCAATCCTTACCTTATGAGTCTACCTAATTTCCAACATTCGTCTGTAGCACCACATCTTGAATGCCTCCATTCACTTCTGTTCCGGTTTTCCCACAGTCCATGTTTCACCACCACACAATGCAGTGCTACATTCTTAGGTATTTCTTCGTTGTAGCCGAGCGGTTCTAGGCGCTTCAGTCTGGAACCCCGCTACTACGTTCGCAGGTTCAAATCCTGCCTCAGGCATGGTCGTGTGTGATGTCCTTGGGTTAGTTTGATTTAAGTAGTTCTACGTCTAGGGGACTGATGACCTCAGACGTTAGGTCCCATAGTGCTTAGACCAATTTAGCCCCTTTTTTAGGTATTTCTTCTTCAAAGTAAGTCTTATATTTGACACTTGTAGAGTTCTCACAGAGACGAATGAGTTCTCTTTTCGCCAGTGCTAGTCTTCTTTACATTCTTCAGCGCTACGTCCATCATGGGTTATCTTGCTGTCCCAGGAACCAGAACGCTTTAACTCAGTCTACTTTGTGAGACCCAATCCTGATGTTAAGTTTCTTGCTTTTCTCATTTCTGCTACTTCTAATTTCTTTTGCCTGTCTTCGATTTACTTTCTTTCCATATCCTGTACACAGTAAATTGTTCATTCCATTCAACAGATACTGTCATTCTTCTTCACGTTTGCTGAGGATTCTTATCGTTGATATTGTATGGAAGCAGCATACTCACGCCTTATAAAATTCACATCAGTCTTTCCATTGTGTGCCAGCCTAGTCCGCTGTAACTAGTTCTGACGTCATAAATATTGCGCAATACTTTAAAATTGAAGTCAATAACCTGAAACGTTTCTAGCACGTCAGGAGTAATACTGAATCAATATGTGTCGAATATCAGTTCAATAACTTTAACCATTTTCGAAATTTGGACGTTTTACTGTAAAAATCATTGGCGCAACAGAAAAGGGCTAGAAACTAAAAAAAATATATTTAGATTCCTTTTACATAATAATTTAGTAGAAGCAGTATTCTGGATCACACAAATTAAAATTTTAGTTGAAATTCATGATTTTCTGGTTTTTGTCTTAGAAATTAAGGAAGCAAGATAGATTAAGTAGGCCAATAAATAAAGCTAGAATGTTTCAATTTAAGTAGAAGGGATATCCTCTATAATCATAAAAATGTGGGAAGTTTCAACAGAATAACTATAAACCTATAGCTACAGCGTATTTCCAAATAGCAAGTTCAGAACTCGTCTACTGCGTGTAGTGTAATTAAATTAATTCTCTCGCCCAAAATATATGACTTAGCCATGTCAGACTTTAATTATGATTACATACTTGTGTGCTGATTGCACAATTAAATTGAAAGCTTCATTGGCCATCAGCAAAGGAAGCAATTATTTATTCGATAACTTAAAGTGGTGCATTATTAGCCCAGCGGCTGCTCGGGAGAGCAGATTTGATCAGGCGTTCCCTTAGCCATCCACATGGCTGCTTTATGTGTAAGAACGCTGCCCGAGAAGAATGATGGCCCCAGTTCTCTCCAGATGCTGATTAGCGCACCACCTGTGCCGGGAGTCGCGTCGCGTCGCGTCGATATCATTGATATAAACAGCCTCGGATGACGTAATAAGTTACTCGGGATATGCGTAACCATGAAATCGTTTTCGACTGAAGTGTTAATCCTGGGATGACTTTAATGATCTATCTTCAGTTTGCGGATGTCGTATTTTCATGTGCCACTGCAGGACAGACATTCTACCATTATTTTGTGTGGCGTTTGTTGAACATTATTATCAAATTACGTCGAGCTTTCACTTAAACATTTAATTTGAACAGTTATAGTGGCATCAGCACATTACACTCTGAACTGCTCTGGTAGTTGGATTATGTGGATTCCTTTTGGTCTGTGACTTTCAAAATATAGTGAACGTTTTAGAGAGAATGGTTTTTGATTATGAATCCCAAACAATCTCCTAATTCTTCAGAGCTATAAGCTGTAGCTATAAATGTATTTCTCAGATGAAGTGGGCACTAGGAATTCTAATTACAGGCTTCACGTTTTGCTAATCACTTTCTGGTTGCCAATATTGTAGGTAGAGAGCCAGTGTTAAGAACATCAAATAACAGCATTAAATAAATAATAGGAACATTAACAATAATTGCACCCACCGCCCCACAATATCTTACCACCATAAATTTTCATCCAATCATCCAAATGTTGAAACTTTTTTTTATTTCCATCATTGCTTCTTCGGTGTACTGTTGAGGAGTAGAGGCAGAAGACTACATCCCTGGCTTACAAAATTTTTAATCTAAACACTTATTTCTTGGTCTTCTAGGTTTATTATTTCCTCTTGCTTCTTGTACACATCATATATTACCGTCTTTTTTTGCAGCATGTCCTGTCTCTCCCCATACCTTATCCCTATTTTTTTCATAATATCGAACAACTTGCACCATTTTACCTCGTCAAATTCTCTCTGTTTTGTTCGATTACAATTAGACATTGCAACTGGATTTCCTGCCGGGTCGTACAGAGAATATGGACTATTACCTGGAAGTTAAACTCCGCTTCCGCGAAGCAGACCCAAGGAAACGGACAGAATGGTGGCAAAACTACTCGTGGAAATAATAATGTTCCCGCTCAAACCTCAATGTTTGTTTGTGACTGTTTTGGGAAAAAACCGTTATGTTACCTCAACCACCATATTCACTAGAAATAGCAACCTGCGACTTCTTCCTATTCCCGGGGCTGAGGAGAGCTGACAGAAGAGTCGTAAATAAGCAAAAATCTAAAAATTGACTTTTTGAGCGCGTTTCTCTTCCGTCTATCTTAAGAAACAAGTCTGATGCTCAACACACTATACAAATGATAGTCTCTTTGCATATAATCTTTGGATACCTAAGAAATAGTGCCCCTCTCAGATGCTACAGTTGTTTCCCAAAGAGGGCCTAATAAAAAGAAAACAAGTTTGAAATAAATTAAAGTCGGTAGAACAAAAACAGTATACGTGTTATTTAACATTAAAGAAGGGACTTTATGCCATTTTTACTCATTTGTTTGCATGTGCCCTTTTTCATCCAATCGTCTCCCTTAATTTCGATAAACACAAAACTCATTCACCGATCAACACTGAAGAGCCTACAAACACTGGTACACGTGCCGAATATCGTGTAGCACCCCAGCGTGCACGCAGCACTACCGCAACATGATGTGGCGTGGACTCGACTAACGTCTGAAGTAGTGCTGGAAGGAACTGACTCCATGAATCCTGCAGGGCTGTGATCCTGGAGCCACACTGTAACAATTGTGGACGTCTGGGTTGTCGCATTGCCCAAATCCGTCGGAATGCACAGTGGACATGAATGGATGCAGGTGATCACACAGGATGCTAACGCAAGTATCACCTGTCAGGCTCGTACCTACACGTATCAGGGGTCCCATATCACTCCCACTGTACACTCCCAACACCATTACAGGACCTCCACCAGCTTGAACAGTCGCCTGCTGAATGCAGGGACCATGCATCCATACCCGTACACGTCCATCCAGCCGATACAATTTGAAACAAGAACCGTCCGATCACGAGACATGTTTCCAATCATCAACAGTCCAGTGTCGGTGTTGACGGGCCCAGGCGAGGCTTTGTGACGTGCGGTTATCAAGGGTACACGGGTAGGCCTTCGGCTCCGAAAGCCCATGTCGATGATGTTTCGTTGAATGGTTTGCACGAAGACACTTGTTAGTGGCCCAGCACTGAAATCTGCAGCAATGTGCACAAGGGTTCCACTTCTGTCACGTTGAAGGATTCTCTTCAGTCGTCGAGGTCCCGTTTTTGCAGGGCCTTTCTGCGGCCGCATTCAAGTCGAAAATCTGATGTTTTACCAGATTCATGATATTCACGGTACACTCGTGAAATGGTCATACAGGAAAACCCCCACTTAATCGCTACCTCAGAAATGCTGTGTCCCATCGCTCGTGCGCCGACTGTAACACCACGTTCAAAGTCATTTAAATCTTGATAACCTGGCATTGTAGCATCAGTAACTGATCTTACAACTGCGCCAGACTCTTTTTGTCTTATATAGGCGTTGCCGGCCGCAGCATCGTTTTCTGCCTTTTTACATATCTCTGTATTTGAACACTCATGCCTATACAATTTTCTTTGGGGCTTCAGTATATGATTTAATTGTTAATTCGTTCTGCTATATTTTCAGTGGGTTCATTTTATATTACATTGATATTGTTGACATTTCATTTCAGTTCAGTTTCGTATATTCTCTATTTTGATGTTTGTTTTATGTGAATTTGCTTCTGGTGCAGATTATTTTCAACAACTGCAAATAATACAATAAGAATACTAGATTTAAAAATTTATGTTTGGTATATAGTATCTGAGATGAACGTGTCTGAATATGGACATAAATTTCTTGTAATGTCAAATGCACAGAAAGACAAATAGTTATACAAAAAAATTACATGCTATGCATCTAATCATTCTGCATACACTCTAAACGTATTTCGAGACTATGATTCCAACAGAAAATGATCGGTAATCACCACACATGTGCGACACTCCAGGAATAATCGTTTACCTCGTAACTTCTGTTGATCTTGTGTTTCATCTAAAGCTTCTAGTTTCCACACTGTCCTAATTGCTAGTGTTGATTAGAAATACGGATAGTCTAACATATAAATTGATATACTTGTATTCTCTGCTTATGAATATGGGTCGAAATTTGCAAGCAATATTTCTCTTGATATTACTATTTCAAGAGAAATTTGTGATTCAATTTATTCAGTGCTAAAAGGTTAGTAACGTATCTCACATGAACAGTACACACTACTAATAATACATAAAATAATTACGGACTATCTTAAGGTACACCCATTTTATGCAGTACATTATATACAGTGCTACTGCATTATCATTTCTGGAATTTCTCCGAAACTGTGGAAATTTTCTATACTTTAGAACAGAAAACAAATTTATAATTATAAATTGTGCCCACTTCGTTCGTATTCGCCTAGGTCAAATGATACAAGAAGCAAAGCTTCACATCCTAGCGCTGATTGGCTCGGGACCGACCGACCGGTGGGTCATCCAATGCCAGTTGCATCACTGGCTGTTGTATAAGGGGGCGTAGGGTCCGCGCACAGCTCTCGCGGCACTTGTCGCTTATCTTGACTTTCGCTATCTCATTTAACATCACGAAGCAGAGCGCACACCGGTCCAGTCCTGCACCTTCCACGTAGCATCCAGATAGTGAGTTACGGAAACAGACTTTAATGATACGGAAGTACAGAAATTTACACCTGAATAGCTACTAATCTGTCATGAAAGTATTTACTTTCTGTGAAATTTAGACAAAATTTTGAATCGCATAGAAATAAAAATTATACTCCGAAATTACATTTTGCCAACATCTCTCTGTTGCCTTCTAGTTAGCATTATTCATTAACAGAGACAGGGGACAGTGCTAACATACAAGTACATCAAAGGGTCAGGTAGTATACTCAGCTCCAAGGCGCTTTAACAGGTGAAATTCTGTCACAATTGTGCGACGTGATTTTCACTGAGAGTAAGGCACTGAATCACTTATACCTCGAATCATGCGACGTTGCCACAATCACTTTTCTTGTCTTGGGATATCCGTATTTCGCTTCCTTCTCTTCATACGACGTTTACAGTTCGTTATAGAATTCTGCACGTAATCCACAGAAGCCTACTGTGGTGCCAGCACAGCAGTAGGCATTCCTTTTGTGTGACTATAGAAGGAACCCATCTGGTCAATGAGTCTCGTAAAAGGGAACAAATATATCTTTTAACCTTGCGAGTAACTTTGCGGAAATCCAACACTGAACATTTTTCGAGTCCACCGCTGTTTATTAACTTCAATCGTTGTTTTCCTGATATGAAGAGGTATATGATTTCTAGTACATCCCAGTTATTTGCTTTATTAAAGATCTAATAACATAATATGTTTCTGCCAACAAATGTGCGTGAAATTAAAGTTTCAGCTGCTACTGCAGCCGCAGTATTAACTAGCGGTTGGAATAATGAGGACGCAAATCTTATCGGTTCATCTTCACTCTGGTGGCCTGTGGAGACGATGTTATTTCTAATGCTCTCGAGAGCTGAACTATGGAGCAGTGGCTCCTTTCTTATTGGTTCTCCGGAAATCGTACCTGTGTTTCATAATTTGGAACTAGGCTATTAAGTGAAATAATATTTTATTTCTTTCCTTTTCTTCCATTAGTCATCTCATTACTTAGTTCCAAGATGTCATTACCGTTTCTTGAACTGTCCGACTGAACTGAGCCCCTTGTAATGTCGTAAATCGGCAGCCAATCGTGGATACCATTTCGAAAATGTTGTGTGCTTGTGATTAATGCTATTTCCTATCTGTGTGCTCAGAATTTTAATTTTAAGGGTTGTTCAATAATAAAGTTATATAATTATTGTTGTGTGTGTGCGTGCTTTTTGTTTTAAGAAATGTGTTCACTGCACTGAACTTTGGCATAACGTCATTTACAAGGTCTCATAATTCATACAGGGTGCCCCGCCTAGGCGTTTCAGGGCAAATATCTCCGGAACAACAAAAGTGTTGTGGGGTCAGAGTGTCGAACCCAGGACTCCAGATAGCAGAGTTCAAGCCGGGACCCACAGCGCCGTATTTAGTCAGGAGGCTGAGTATGTTCAATAGCGTCAAGGGGCATACTCCAGTTCGCCACCCGCCGATGAGCTGCGAAGGTTCACAATGGTATCTGTTCTTTCGCGAACAGTTGCCATTTTTTTCCGTCGATATACACTACTGGCCATTAAAACTGCTACATCAAGACGAAATGCAGATGATAAACGGGTATTCATAGGACAAATATATTAACTAACGGGTTATTACATTTTCAAGCAATTTGGGTGCATAGATCCTGAAAGATCAGTACCCAGAACAACGACCTCTGGCCATAATAACGGCCTTCATACGCCTGGGCATTGAGTCAAACAGAGCTTGTATGGCGTGTACAGGTACAGCTGCCCATGCAGCTTCAACACGATTCCACAGTTCATCAGGAGTAGTGACTGGCGTATTGTGACGAGCCAGTCGCTCGGCCATCGTTGACCAGACGTTTTCAATTGGTGACAGATATGAAGAATGTGCTTGCCAGAGCAGCTGTCGAACATTTTCTTTATCAAGCAAGGCCAGTACAGGACCTGCAAAATGCTGTCGTGCATTAACCTGCTGAAATGTAGGGTTTCGCAGCGATCGAATGAAGGGTAGACCTAAGGGTCGTAACACATGTGAAATTTAACGTCCACTGTTCAAAGTGCCGTCAATGCGAACAAGAGGTGACCAAGACGTGTAACCAATGGCACCCCATACCATCACGGCGGGGGATACGCCAGTCTGGCTATGACATACACACGCTTCCAATGTGCGTGCACCGCGATGTCACCAAACAGGATGCGACCATCATGATGCTGTAGACAGTACCTGGATTCATCCTAAAAAATGACGTATTGGCATTCGTGCACCCAGGTTCGTCGTTGAGTATACTATCGCAGTCGCTTTTGTCTGTGCCACAGCATCAAGGGTAACCGCATCCATGGTCTCCGAGGTGATAGTCCTTGCTGCTGCTAACGTCGTCGAACTGTTCGTGCAGATGGATTGTCTTGCAAACGTCCCCATATGTTGACTCAAGGATCGAGACGTGGCCGCACGATCCGTTACAGCTATGCGGATACGACGCCAGTCATCTCGACTGCTAGTCATACGAGGCCGTTGGGATCCAGCACGGAGTTCCGCATTATCCTAGTGAACCCACCGATTCCATATTCTGATACCAGTCATAGGATGTCGACCAATGCGAGCAGCAATGTCGCTGTACGATAAACCACAGTCGTGATAGGCTACAATCCGACCTTTATCAAAGTCGGAAATATGATGGAACGCATTTCTCCTCCTTACACGAGGCTTCAGAACAACGTTTCACCAGGCAACGCCGGTCAACTGGAGTTTGTGTATGAGAAATCGGTTGGAAACTTTCCTCATGTCAGCACGTTGTAGGTGTCGCCACAGGCGCCAACCTTGTGTGAATGCTCTGAATAGCTAATCATTTGCATATCACAGCATATCTTCTTATCGGTAAAATTTCTCGTCTGTAGCACGTCATCTTCGTGGTGTAGCAATTTTAATGGCCAGTAGTGTATCTTCATATGTAATCAACTTCGCAGTTTCTTCGGATATAACGGACTTATTGCGATGCCAACAACGCCATTATTTTTGTGATTTTTCATATTGTTGATTGCATAAGAAATAATATTGGTTGTTTGAACAATAATATTGGGTGTCCTTTTTAAAAACAACATAAGTTTTCGTTGAAACTAATATTTGCTAACGTTATAGAACATTTACTTTCAAGAGACCATGCCTTTCATTCATAACTTGAAAGTCGTTTTACATTAAATTACATTTACCGTTTTCTATGGATCCCTTTGAGGGGAATCTCTTGGATGTGGAAAGGGTCAAAGTATTTTTTTTACTCAGATACACGGATATTGTGCAATTCTAATGCAGAGTTGTGAGGTGTAACCCTTGTGTAGATATTCATCGATGGAGTAGAAGGAGTTGGCCAATAGAAAGTTCTTTAATTTACTCTGAAACCGCTCTTTATCACGTACAAAATCTTTGATACGCTCTGGTATGTTATTGAATATATGAGTACCCATGTATTTGACTCCTTTTTGAAGTAATGTTAAGCTTTTACAGTCCTTATACGGATTGTTTTTGGTTCTGGTATTACAATCATGTTTTGCACTATTTTTTGTAAAAAGAGACATGTTGGAAATGACAAAGGACATCATGTAGCATATGTATGAGAAGTCATATACTGTCATGTACTGAGAACTTCTCTTTGTCATGTACTGATATGTTCTCTTTGTCGGTCTACTTTGGAAGTAGGCCGGTTACTAACTTCTTCCTTTTAAATCACCTATTTCTGCTGTCATACATACTGCAAATGTAGCTGAACTAAGGCGTTTCATTCAGTCTATAGAGTGAGTTGTGGTCAATTTCAAGCCCTAAACATTTGACACTATCTATAGCTTTAATTTCATTGTTTGAATACATTATACTTACAGGGTCAGATATTCTTTGTGATGTACTAAACTGTATGTACTGGGTCTTGTCAAAATTCAGTGACTATCCATTTGCTGTGAACCATCAGTTGATACTTACAAATATTTCATTACCTAATTACCCAGTGAGATCATGGGTACAGTTTTTTGTACCAATACTTGTATCATCTGCAAATAATACAAAATTTGCGTTTTGTGCCACTGCATATGGAAGGCCATTAATATATAACAGGAATAACAAGGGACCTACAACAGAGCCCTAGCGCCCCTCTTAACTAATGGTTGCATATTCTGAATTATTGATATGTGGTAAGCCTGATACTGATACACACGGTTTACTATTGAAAATATAGGATGAGAACCATGAGCCTGCTTCCCCTGTTATCCCATAACGTTTTAACTTTTGTATAAGGATATCATGCTTAATACAATCAGAAACTTTAGCCAGATCACAGAATATTCCAAGTGGTAATAAGAACTGATTTATTGATTCTAATAAATCATCTGTAAAGGTGAATATAGCTTGATCAGTTGACAAACCTTTCCGAAATCCAAATTGATTGTGAATGAGAATATTTTTCTGTACTAAGTGTTGATATAGTCTATTGGACAAAACCCTTTCCTACACTTTCGAAAATATTGCCAATAACGAAATGGGATGGAAGTTTTCTACTGATGATTTGTCTCTTTTTTGTGTGATTGTTTGACAATAACGTAGTTATGCCTATCTGTAAAAGAACCACTGTGTAGGGATTCATTAGATAAGTAACTTAGTATGTCACAATGTTCTGAGGAGCAACATTTAATTATGGTAGTGCTTATTTCATGATAACCACTGGTACACTTGTTTTTAAGAGAGTTAATAATATTAGACATCTCTTTCAGTGAGGTAGGCTACAGTTTAAGTTTGTCAAACTTCTGCAGAAATGCATTTTTTTTAAAATATTTTAAGCTGTATTCTGAGGAACTATGCAAAACTTAAGTTGTCTGCTACTGAAAGGAAAAAGTTGTTGCATGTGTCTGCAACTTTTTGAGGTACCTCTAATCAACTCATTATTTACGCTTAATATAATATCCTCATTTGCCTAATTAGTTATTCCTGTTTCACTTTTTACTATGTTCCACATAGTTATATCTTGTCATTAGCGGAATTTATTTTTTCTTTAAAATAAATACATTTTGAGGTTCTGATTCATTTGTGTAGAATCTTGCAATATAATTTATAAAGTGATTTAGCTCTGTAGACATTGATCTCCCTTGACATTAAGTACAGTCTTCTTTTTGTTTTGCTACATAGTTCTATTCCATTTGTAATCCAAGGTTTTGAAACATTTAAACTATTTGCTTTGATTACTTTCTTAGGGCAGCAGTTTTCAATGTGACTCATGAGCGTATTAGAGAAACAGTTATAATTACATTTATACCAAGTGAATTTTATACATCTTTCCAGTCTGTATTCCTCAAACAGTTTTTATACCTTCAATTCCTGTTTCATTTATTATTCGTATAGTTTCCCACTTCCTGTTGTTAGGTGAATCAGACACCACTGTACTTATGTAGGCAAATAGGTATCAGTATCTGTTGTTCTGGAAATATTCGCACTGAAACACTTAATTGGACCACCCTGTATTATAGTTGCAAGTTCATACTGTAATTGCATTACGTGAAAATATCGTAGGCGTAGTACGTTGCTCAAATCAGAATTTAACTTGCACATCTGTCATTTCAACATGTTATCTAAAATCTCTGAAGCTCATTTCATTTTTGGCAACTTCTCATTTCCTGAGTTATAGTCAGTGGTTACAGCTTTATTTCAATTGATCAATATCAGACTGCTAAACTTTTACTTCTTGTAGCATGATGTCATTAGAAATTGTAATATGAAGTACAGAACATGTGTTATTCATTCTGTGGAAGTTAAAGTATGGTTTTCGGATTGTAGTAACGAAGTTTGAGTTTCTGTGTTTTAAATTATTTTAAGGAAGATATGTAATGTAATTTCGGCCTAATTTCAGCCTAGCACTTTACCACTTCCTTTCCGCAACTACCAATTCAATGTGCCTATTCAAATACCCATTCGTTTGAAAGAAACAGTCTTAAGAGATACAGATTGAACTCGTCTTACTGCGAAACACTGCTGCATTTAGAACTATCTTTATGAACAGCGTTTGCTGAAAACTAACGCATAAAAGTGTCGCAGAAAGGCGTTTTCAAACGTGTGAGAAAAGTTCCGGCTACATTTCTTCCGCCTGTATGCGCATAATGCAACATTTCCTCGTGCTGAATTTATGACGTGTACGCAGCGCACTATTTTAAAAGGTAAATTTTTCGTGTCGTGCTATTTCGTAGGTTCGGTAATTTCCCCAGTGGTCCTCCGCTATGCATTTCAAATACCTCCACAAATATATTCGTCTGTGCGAAAGGCGCGCATATTCGCTTTCGCAGACAACAGAGATAGTTCATCACCTATAACTCGGCTGGATGGCTAGTTGAAAGCGCGACGCATTGCTCCTTTTGTGCCTCCATAATAAACTGCACGCATCGCAATCGGGTGTGGACCGAGAGAAGAACAGCTGCGGAGCGCTTAGCCGGTTTCATCTCTGTTCGCGATTCGGAAAAGGCCATCCTACAGCAGCTATACAACACTGCCTGCTTAGATATTACAGTCCAATGTTCGATCCAAACATGCATGAACAGAGCATAAATCTCATCATCATTACAGGGTGATGTCTCCATGTTAAAACAAACAAGCAGGATAATACCATTCAGCAGTGAAGAAAAACATTATTAAGAGATTGGGTTTAAATTCTTGTTGAACTATCACGTATTTGGTTTCCTGTCACTTTTCAAAATCATCCGAGGCAAAATATGTAGCCCTTCCTCTAATAACATCACAGCAGGTTATTTCTCTTAGCTCTGTTCAGTTATAAAATTTGAGCATCACATCTGATGAATTCGAAGTTAAGAGAAAGCACAACTTAAGACAGGTTTCTTTTTCACCCCAGAGAATTGGTTTTAATAAATACTAGTGTATGAAGCCATCAGCATTATACTTACAAATAGCTTCAACCTCTTTACTGCCGTATCAACCTCATCGAGTTCCCCCATTGCCTCCAGTACTTATTTCGACTCTTACAGTCTGTAAACTTTTCCCACCTATTTTACTGTCATTTGACCTGTTAAATAATTCTGCATTATTTAGTTCTCTTCCCACCGATCTCGTCTGTGTATTCAAATACCCATTTTCTTATTGCTGCACTAGCTAACGTATATCCTATTCTTAGGTTATCCCTCAATCGATGACTAATTACTAACAGTCTTCTGTAGTACCAAGTTTCATATGCTTACACTTTTCACTTTCATAGCTCTTCAGTGTGTTGCACTTCAGTGAGAGCAGCATCTAAATACACTCCTTGAAATTGAAATAAGAACACCGTGAATTCATTGTCCCAGGAAGGGGAAACTTTATTGACACATTCCTGGGGTCAGATACATCACATGATCACACTGACAGAACCACAGGCACATAGACAAAGGCAACAGAGCATGTTATATCCACCTTTCGCAGCAATGCAGGCTGCTATTCTCCCATGGAGACGATCGTAGAGATGCTGGATGTAGTCCTGTGGAATTGCTTGCCATGCCATTTCCACCTGGCGCCTCAGTTGGACCACCGTTCGTGCTGGACGTGCAGAGCGCGTGAGACGACGCTTCATCCAGTCCCAAACATGCTCAATGGGGGACAGATCCGGAGATCTTGCTGGCCAGGGTAGTTGACTTACACCATCTAGAGCACGTTGGGTGGCACGGGATACATGCGGACGTGCATTGTCCTGTTGGAACAGCAAGTTCCCTTGCCGGTCTAGGAATGGTAGAACGATGGGTTCGATGACGGTTTGAAAGTACCGTGCACTATTCAGTGTCCCCTCGACGATCACCAGAGTTGTACGGCCAGTGTAGGAGATCGCTCCCCACACCATGATGCCGGGTATTGGCCCTGTGCCCTCGGTAGTATGAAGTCCTGATTGTGGCGCTCACCTGCACGGCGCCAAACACGCATACGACCATCATTGGCACCAAGGCAGAAGCGACTTTCATCGCTGAAGACGACACGTATCCATTCGTCCCTCCATTCACGCCTGTCGCGACACCACTGGAAGCGGGCTGCACGATGTTGGGGCGTGAGCGGAACACGGCCTAACGGTGTGCGGATCCGTAGCCCAGCTTTATGGAGACGGTTGCGAATGGTCCTCGTCGATATCCCAGGAGCAACAGTGTCCCTAATTTGCTGAGAAGTGGCGGTGCGGTCCCCTACGGCACTGTGTATGATCCTACGGTCTTGGCGTGCATCCGTGCGTCGCTGCGGACAGGTCCCAGGTCGGCGGGCACGTGTACCTTCCGCCGACCACTGGCGACAACATCGATGTTCTGTTGAGACCTCACGCCCCACGTGTTGAGCAATTCGGCGATGCAGCTCCGTATGCCACGGCAAACTGGCTGACACTGACGGCGGCGGTGCACAAATGCTGCGTAGCTAGCGCCATTCGACGGCCAACACCGCGGTTCCTGGTGTGTCCGCTGTGCCGTGCGTGTGATCATTGCTTGTACAGCCCTCTCGCAGTGTCCGGAGCAAGTAAGGTGGGTCTGACACACCGGTGTCAATGTGTTCTTTTTTCCATTTCCAGGAGTGTATATTGTTTCAAATGCAGATAAATTTTGAGAACTGGATTTTTCATTACTTTCCTTAATTAATTAATTTATTTACGAGATTATGTAGGAACATGCAAGCCAGAGCTACTAGGTCATGGAATAAGTCAGTAAATAGTTTTCAGAGCTCTGATTACAATTTTATAGACAAATAATGAAAGAATTGCTTACAGTAGTATAGCTATGAAAATCCTGACGCAGTTTGAGGTTATCTTTACATAGTGGCAGGGGATGGCCTATATGCTATGCCATGACCTCATCTGAAAAGCCGTGCTCCCTTTTCAACTTCTCTCTCCACGCCTCCACCTCCTCCTCCCAATCGCCCCAATCCCCTTTCCTCTTTACTTCTCTTCCCTCCCCTTTTTCAGCGAATCACAAACTAGTATTAATAAGCAACCAACCAAAAATCTAAGATGGCATAAATAGCCATATTGTGACATATGTTGCATCCAAACAATGTAGTTTCAATAAAAATAAATTTGAGAAGAAAATATATAAGATGGTGAAACTAAATCAATTGTACTTTCCCTCCACACCCCCAAACCTTCCTTCTTTCCAGCTAATCACAGTGTAGTATTAAAATGATGTATACACATTCATGTAAAACAGCGAAGAGAGCTTATTACAATGTGTCTCCCATCTCAGTTGTGCTCAAAACTGCCTCAATGATCAGAATTATTTATCAAAAAAAGTCATCAGAGCTTCCATCTCCGCCCTTCATATCTCATCTCCTACAATCAGGACCCATTAAAAAAACATATCACACACATCATTAATGACATCAAAAAATCGTTTTTTGGGCTTACCCATCAGTCACATCGGGTAATTTCATTGAAACGTATATATGTCATTCACTATAGAATACTCTCCATAAATATCTGAAAAGCTAATTTGCTTATGCACTGTCATTAATGAATTAGTGATATGTGTAAGGTGTCAGGCAAATCCAACACTTTCCAAGAAAACCCTAGCATGATAAGCTAATCCAGTAGTATGTCACATAGCCCCGAATAAATCGTGACATTAAATTAACCAAAGTAATATGAGTAACGAGTGAGCAACTGGAATAACACAGAGTAACACAAGAATGCCTAAATGCATGTCGTACCTTCCCACCGTGAGACCGAGGTAGTTCCGAGGCGAGAAACGAGAACAGAAGCCGAGAGCAGAACTGTGTTAAACTAGAAGGCCCTACGATAAGGGACGGACTGGACACCCACGTCGCCAGCCTACCTCTAAGACTACCACCCGCACGTTTTAGCGTGAAACTTTTTCACGTCTCTGTTACGTTAAGAACCACCCCCCAGCCCATGTTAAAAGCTAGAGAACCGATAGAGGTACTCAGGGTACCCTCCGCCACACACCGTCAGGTGGCTTGCAGAGTATGGATGTAGATGTAGAAGACAGTGCTGTCAAAGCAGAGTTACTAAACACAGTCTTTCGAAATGCCTTCACAGAAGAAGACGAAGTAAATATTCCAGAATTCGAATCGAGAACAGCTGCCAACATGAGTCAAGTAAAAGTAAATATCCTTGGAGTAGTGAAGCAACTTAAATCACTTAATAATAGCAAGTCTTCTGGTATATAACAATTAGGTTCCTTTCAGAGTATGCTGATGCATTATCTTCATACTTAACAATCATATATAACCGTTCGCTCGGCGAAAGATCCGTACCCAAAGGCTGGAAGGTTGCACGGGTCACAACAATACTCAAGAAAGGTAGAAGAAGTAACGCACTAAATTACAGGCCAGTATCGTTAACGTCGATATGAAGCAGTATTTTAGAACATATATTGCGTTCAGACATTATTAATTACCTACAAGAAAACGGTCTATTCACATACAATCGCCGGCCGAAGTGGCCGTGCGGTTCTAGGCGCTGCAGTCTGGAGCCGCGAGACCGCGACGGTCGCAGGTTCGAATCCTGTATCGGGCATGGATGTGTATGATGTCTTTAGGTTAGTTAGGTTTAACTAGTTCTACTTTCTAGGGGACTAATGACCTCAGAAGTTGAGTCCCATAGTACACAGAGCCATTTTGACACACAGTCAACATGTGTTTAGAAAATATCATTCCTGTGAAACACAACTATCTCTTTATTCACATGAAGTGTTGAGTGCTATTGATAAGGGATTTCCATTGATTGCGTATTTATAGATTTCCGGATGGCTTTTGACACTGTGCCACACAAGAGGCTCTTAGTGAAATTGCGTGCTTATGGAATATCGTCTCACTTATGTGACTGGATTTTTGGTTTCCTGTCAGAGAGGTCATAGTTCGTAGTAATTGACGAAAAGTCATCGAGTAACACAGAACTGATTTCTGGCGTTCCACAAGGGAGTTTTATAGGCCCTTTGCTGTTCCTCATCTATCGAAACGATTTTGGAGACAATCTGAGCAGCCGTCTTCGGTGGTTAGCAGATGACGCTGTCGTTTATCGACTAATAAAGTCATCAGAAGACCAAAACAAACTGCAAAACGATTTAGAAAAGATATCTGAATGGCGCGAAAAGTGGCAGTTGACCCTAAATAACGAAAGTCTGAGGTCATCCACATGAGTGCTAAAAGGAACTCGTTAAACTTCGGTTACATGATAAATCAGTGTAATCTAAAAGCCGTAACTTCAACTAAATACCTAGGTATTACAATAACGAACAACGTAAATTGTACGGAATACATAGAAAATGTTGTGGGGAAGGCTGACTAAAGACTGCGTCTTATTGGCAAGACTCTTAGCAAATGTAACAGATCTACTAAGGAGACTGCCTACACTACGCTTGTCCGTCCTCTTTTAGAATACTGCTGCGCCCTGTGGTATCCTTACCAGATAGAAATGACGGAGTACACCGAAAAAGTTCAAAGGAAGGCAGCACGTTTTGTATTATCCCGAAATACTGGAGTGACTGTCACAGAAATGATGCAGGATTTGGGCTGAACATTATTAAAAGAAACACGTTTCTCGTTGCGACGGAATCTTCTCACGAAATTCCAATCACCAACTTTCTCCTCCGAGTGCGAACATTTTTTTGACTCCGTCCTACATAGGGAGAAAGAATCACCAAGATAAAATAAGGGAAATCAGAGCTCGTACGGGAAGATGCAGGTGTTCATTCTTTCCGCGTGCTATACGAGATCGGCATAATAGAGAATTGTGGAGGTGGTGATGAAACCTCGGCCAGGCACTTAAGTGTGATTTGCAGAGTATCCATGTAGATGTAGATCTGGATGCATCCAGTAAAGAACAATGGATATTTTGATTGAGTTTTTTAAATGGAAAATGCATTTTTGTGGATAGACTGCAATTGATTATGGAGATTATCATTCCAGTCGGCAGAGTGGATAAAAATACCGCATCATTTTGACAAACAGTCGGAATCACAGGCAGCACCCTATTATTAGTCTTTGGAAGCCTATCTCAATAGCTGGAGGACAAGCTTTTAACAATGTCAAGCCAGACTAATCCTTAAAACAGTGAAAGATAAATACTTTCCTCCCGCTCATCGGATTTATGTTGTGAATGAGTAGCAAAGTGCTTGTCCCTGAAGGAAGATGCCAAGCCGGTGACGTTATTTCACTTCGAAGTGCATTCATTGTAACTCACGTTTTGAGAATGTATGTCCACACTGTCCACTCTACCTCGATAGATTGGAAATAGATCCCACTACGTTAGATTCCCAGAAAAATGAATTACATATTCCTTTAGTTCAAAAATATTCTGTGTGATATCTTATAATCTGAAGATTCAAAACATGTAAGAATCCACCTTCGGCCAGTAACCACATTTTGGTGAAAATTTAATTTCCTTTAGAGTGGTCATTTCACCTCACTTTCCCCTACCTTTCTCGGGTATCTCTCAATGGATTAGCAATGAATTCTGCAATCTTCCTTTATGTATCACAGGGATAGTTTGACGGATGTGGGATCTAAGCAACATTGTTCAGTTTCCTGAAGAGTAGGCTGAAATTTAAGGGATTAGTCAGGAAGAATCAATACAGACAGGCATATCTTGAAATCCTCTAAGGCTGTAATACACCAATAAGGAATAGCTCAGTAGGGAACACAGGTATTTACATCTCTAAAAAGGACAATCACAGAACCTGGAAATAAAATCATACGTACAAAGAAGGTACCTTGCGAAGGAACCGTGGGGAACAGAAGAAATACTTCAGCTGATCGATGAAAGTAGGAAGCACAAAAATGTGCAGCGAGATTCAGGATTACAGAAATACAAGTCTCTGAGGAATGAAATAAATAGGAAGACAGGGAAGCTAAGACGAAATGACCACATGAGAAACTTGAAGAAATAGAAAAATAAATGGTTGTCGGAAGGACTGACTCAGGATGTAGGAAAGCCAAAGCAACCAACCTTCGCTAAAATTAGGAGTGTTACCAGAATTCCACTCTTAAAGGAGAGAGCATATAGGTGGAAAGAGCACATTAAAGGCCTCTATAAGGACAAAGATTTGATGTGATAGAAGATTAAACACGAGTCGATTTAAAAGAGACAGGGGATCAAGTATTAGAATCACAATTTGACAGAGCTTAGGAGGATTTAAGTTCAAATAAGGCAGAAGGGATAGATAACATCCCATGAGAATTTCTAAAATCATTGCGGGAAGTGGCAACAAAATGGTGATTCACGTTAGTGTGTAAAATGTGCGAATCTAGCGACATACCATCTGACACTGGAAAAAAATTCCCCCACCCAATTCCGAAGACTGCAAGAGCTGAAAAGTGCAACACTTATCGCACAATCAGCTTAACAGCTCATGCATGCAAGTTGCTGACAAACTAATATAGACAAGAATAGAATAGAAAATTTAGGGTGTGTTAGGTGGCGATTAATTTGTCTTTAGGAAAGGTAAAAGCGCCAGAGACGCAATTCTCACTTTGATTATAGAAGAATGACTAAAGAAAAATATAAGCACGTTCATAGTATTTTCCGGCCTGGAAAAAGCGTTGGACAATTTAAAATGGTTTAAGATGTTCGAAATTCCGAGAAAATAGGTGTAAGCTGCAGGGAGAGACATGTAATGCGCAATATGTACAAGAGAAAAGAGGAAATAATAAAAGTGGACGACGGAAAACGAAGTGCTCGGACTAAAAATAGTGCAAAACAGGGATGTAGTCTTGCATCCTTACTGTTCAATCTATACATCGAAGAAGCAACGATGGAAATAGAATAAATGTTCAGGAGTGGAATTAAAATTCAAGGTGAAAGGATATCAATGAATGATTCGATTAGGTGATGACACTGCTACCCTGAGTGAAAGTGAAGAAGGATTACGTGGTGTGTTGAATGGAATGAACACTCTAATGTGTACAGAATCTGGATTGAGAGTAAAAGAAAGACGAAAGTAGTGAAAAGGAGCAGAAATGGGATGATCAAGAAACTTAACATTAGGACTGATGGTCACGAAGCAGACGAAGTTAAGGAATTCTGCTACCTAAAAGCAGACTAGCACTGGCCAAAAGGGCGTTGCTGGCCAAGGGAAATCGGCAAGAATCAAACATAGGTCTTAATTTGAGGAAGAAATTTCTGGGAATATACGTTTGAAGCATAGCATGATATTGTAGCAAAGATGGACTGTGGGAAAACCGGAACAGAAGAAAATCGAAGAATTTGAGATGAACTGCTGACGAATGTTGAAAATTAGATGGGCTTATACGGTAAGGAATGAGGAGTTTCTGTGCAGGATCAGAGAGGAAAGGAGTATGTGGAAAACACAGACAAGGTGAAGGGATAGGATGACGGAACATCTGTTAAGACATCAGGGAATAACTTCCACGGTACCAGAGGGAGCTGTAGAGCGAAGAAACTGTAGAGGATGACAGATTGGAATACATCCAGCAAATGATTGAGGACGTACGTTGCAAGTGATATTCTGAGATGAAGAGATTGGCACAGGAGAGAAATTCGGGGTGGGCCGCATTAAAGCAGTCAGAAGACTGATGGTTCAAAATAAAAAAAATAAAAAGTGCCTCTTGCAAACAACCGTGCTCTAGAATCACCGTGGATACACATTTTACAGAACGGGTAAAAGTTCCAAAACAACAGCCTATTGACCAGCCGGCCTTTCGTTTCAGCTGCTGAATGATTCCGAACCAGCGAGCACACAGAGGCTCCGCGACCACCACCGTACACAGCTCGCGGCAGCAGCAGAGTGCATTAGACTCGCTGTCTCTGTGGACCAGACCGAGGTAATCCGCAACTAAGCCACAAACATGGAACCGTTGCACTGCTGGCTTTCCTGTGAAACAAAGGGAGGAGAACGGGAATTACGAAGAGAACGTTGCCACACTGGCCACTGTGTCTAATGTTTCACGTTTTGCAGAATATACTCCAAACAAACGTGTGGCAACCAACAGTAGTCCGTAACATATCTGTGGAAGTGAAATACCTAGCTCAGACATTTAGCGACCCTAAGCTTTTCATCTCTTTGGCAGTTTTTACGGAAAAACAGGAAGCAGCATTGTTTGCAAGATAACTGACAAAGTAGTATGTAAAAATCCAAATTCCTTTTGTGATTCTTGAGTTTCTCCTGGCGTATTTGATAATCAAAATATCCACGGGTGTACTGCCGGTCTACAGTGTCCAAAGGGCACAATATTTCGGCGATCATACATGTCGCCATCATCAGGTGAAGTGACGGACTGAGCTCCTGTGAACGTGCCGGCACGGAGATCCGTACGCTATGGCTGCTCACAGGGAACTGGGTTCGGTCGCGGCGGCGGCCGATTTAAATACCCTACGCCCGCGGCGCGCCCCCTCCGCTGTCCGCACCCCGCGCCACGGTCGCGCGGTTCTACAGATTGCGACGGCGTCTGAGATGACGTCGGAGTGCTGGCTCTGTCTGCCGTGATCGTCACAACTATACGTTTGCTCGATTTGCTCTTGATTAACCCAATCGCTTGTTCCCAAGCCTTGCTAAGATTATAGCCACAGTCACGGTTTATGAGCTCGTCATTGGTGCGAATTTCGATGGCCTCTCAAACTGGGAGAGCAGTTTTAACACTGCAACGGCAGTTTGCACTCAAAATAGTGGTTCCCCTACGCTACAAGAAGCAAATCACATGAACTTACGTCCCATTAGAGGTCGAGCCTGGTGTGCATCTGCAATGAAGAACTCATTGGCAGTCTCGCCTTACATACAGACTATGTGATCAAAAGTATCCGGACACTTGGCTGAAAATGATTTACAAGTTCGTGTCGCCCCCCATCGGTCATGCCGGAATTCAATATGGTGTTGGCCCATCCTTAGCCTTGATGACAGCGTCCACTCTCGCAAGCATACGTTCAAACAGGTTCTGGAAAGATTCTTCGGGAATGGCAGCCCATTCTTCAAGGAGTGCTGCTCTGATGACAGGTATCGATATCGGTCGGTGAGGACTGACAGGATGTAGGCGTTCGAAAACAGTCCATAGGTGTTCAGTAGGATTCAGGTCAGAACTCTGTGCGAGCCAGTCCAGTACAGGGATGTTATTGTCGTACAACCACTCCGCCACAGGCCGTGCATTATGAACAGTTGCTCGATCGTGTTGAAAGATGCAATCACCATCTTGGGATTGCTCTTCAACAATGGGAAGCTAGAATATGCTTAAAACATCTACGTAGGCCTGGGTTGTGATAGTGTCACGCAAAACAACAAGAGCTGCAAGCCCCCTAAATGAAAAACACGACCATGCCATAACCCCCCATGAACCATGGACCTTGCCGTTGGTGGGGAGGCTTGCGTGCCTCAGCGATACAGATAGCCGTACGGTAGGTGCAACCACAACGGACGGGTATCTGTTGGGAAGCCAGACAAACGCGTGGTTCCTGAAGAGGGGCAGCAGCCTTTTAAGTAGTTGCAGGGGCAACAGTCTGGATGATTGACTGACCTGGCCTTGTAACACTAACCAAAGCGCCCTTGCTGTGCTAGTACTGCGAACGGTTGAGAGCAAGTGGAAACTACAGCCGTAATTTTTCCCGAGGGCATGCAGCTTTACTGTATGGCTAATGATGATGGCGTCCTCTTGGGTAAAATATTCCGGAGTTAAAATAGTCCCCCATTCGAATCTCCGGGCGGGGACTACTCAAGAGGACGTCGTTATCAGGAGAAAGAAACTGGCGTTCTACGGATCGGAACGTGGAATGTCAGATCCCTTAATAGGGCAGGTAGGTTAGAAAATTTTAAAAGGGAAATGGATAGGTTAACCTTAGATATAGTGGGAATTGGTGAAGTTCGGTGGCAGAAGGAACAAGACTTTTCGTCAGGCGAATACACGGTTATAAATACAAAGTCTAATAGGGGTAATGCAGGAGTAGGTTCAACAATGAATAAAAAAATAGGAATGCGGGTAAGCTACTACAAACAGCATAGTGAACGCATTACTGTGGCCATAATAAAAACGAAGCCTACGCCTACTACAGTAATACAAGTTTATATGCCAACTAGCTCTCCAGATGACGAAGAAATTGATGAAATGCTTGATGAAATAAAAGAAATTATTCAGATAGTGAAGAAAGACGAAAATTTAATTGTCAAGGGTGACTGGAATTCGGCAGTAGGAAAAGGGAGAGAAGGAAACGTAGTAGGTGAATATGGATTGAGGGTAAGAAATGAAAGAGGAAGCCGCCTGGTAGAATTTTGTGCAGAGCATTACTTAATCATAGCTAACACTGGGTTCAAAAATCATGAAAGAAGATTGTATGCATGGAAGAACCCTGGAGATACTAAAAGGTATCAGATAGATTATATAACGGTGAGACAGAGATTTAGAAACAAGGTTTTAAATTGTAAGACATTTCCTGGGGCAGATGTAGATTCTGACGACAATCTATTGGTTATGAACTGTAGATTAAAACTGAAGAAATTGCAAAAAGATGGGAATTTAAGGAGATGGGACCTGGATAAACTGACTAAACCAGAGGTTGTACAGAGTTTCAGGGAGATCATAATCGAACAATTGTCAGGAATGGGGGAAAGAAATACAGTAGAAGAAGAATGGGTAGCTTTGAGGGATGAAGTAGTGAAGGCAGCAGAGGATCAAGTAGGTAAAAAGACAAGGGCTAGTGGAAATATTTGGGTAACAGAAGAAATATTGAATGTAATTGATGAAAGGAGAAAATATAAAAATGCAATAAATGAAGCATGCAAAAAGGAATACAAACGTCTCAAAAATGAGTTCGACAGGAAGTGCAAAATGGCTAAGCAGGGATGGCCAGAGGACAAATGTAAGGATGTAGAGGCACATCTAACTACGGGTAAGATAGATACTGCCTACAGGAAAATTAAAGAGACCTTTGGAGAAAAGAGAACCACTTGTATGAACATCTAGAACTCAAATGGAAACCCAGTTCTAAGCAATGAAGGGAAAGCAGAAATGTGGAAGGAGTATATAGAGGGTCTATACAAGGGCGATATACTTGGGGACAATATTATGGAAATAGAAGAGGATCTAGATGAAGATGAAATAGGGGGATATGATACTGCGTGAAGAGTTTGACAGAGCACTGCAAGACCTGAGTCGCAACAAAGCCCCGGAGTAGATAACATTCCATTAGAACTACTGACGGCCTTGGGAGAGCCAGTCCTGACAAAACTCTACCACCTGGTGAGCAAGATGTATCAGACAGACGAAATATCCTCAGACTTCAAGAAGAATATAACAATCCCAATCCCAAAGAAATCAGGTGTTGACAGATGTAAAAATTACCGAACTATCAGTTTAATAAGTCACGGCTGCAAAATACTAGCGCGAATTCTTTACAGACGAATGGAAAACTGGTATAAGCCGACCTTGGGGAAGATCAGTTTGGATTCCCTACAAATATTGGAACACGTGAGGCAATACTGAACCTACGGCTTATCTTAGAAGCAAGATTAAGGGAAGGCAAACCTACGTTTCTATCATTTGTAGACTTAGAGAAAGCTTTTGACAATGTTGACTGGAATACCCTGTTTTAAATTCTGAAGGTGGCAGGGTAAAATACAGGGAGCGAAAGGCTATTTACAGTATGTACAAAAACCAGATGGCAGTTATGAGAGTTGAGGGACATGAAAGGGAAGCAGTGGTTGGGAAGGGAGTGAGACAGGGTTGTAGCCTATCCCCGATGTTATTCAATCTTCATACTGAGCAAGCAGTGAAGGAAACAAAATAAATATTCTATGTAGGTATTAAAATCCATGGAGAAGAAATAAAAACTTAGAGGTTCGCCGATGACATTGTAATTCTGGCAAAGACAGCAAAGAAATTGTAAGAGCAGTTGTACGGAATGGATGGTGTCTTGAAGGGAGGATATAAGATGAACATCAACAAAAGCAAAACGAGGATAATGGAATGTAGTCGAATTAAGTCGGGTGATGATGAGGGTATTAGATTAGGAAATGAGACACTTAAAGTAGTAGACGAGTTTTGCTATTTGGGGAGCAAAATAACTGATGATAGTCGAAGTAGAGAGGATATAAAATGTAGACTGGCAGTGGTAAGGAAAGCGTTTCTGAAGAAGAGAAATTAGTTAACATCGAGTATTGGATTAAGTGTCAGGAAGTCGTTTCTGAAAGTATTTGTATGGAGTGTACCCATGTATGGAAGTGAAACATGGATGATAAATAGCTTAGACAAGAAGAGAATAGAAGCCTCCGAAATGTGGTGCTACAGAAGAATGCTGAAGATTAGATGGGTAGATCACATAACTAATGAGGAGATGCTGAATAGGATTGGGGAGAAGAGAAGCTTGACTAGAAGAAGGGATCGGTTGGTAGGGCAGGTTCTGAGAAATCAAGGGATCACCAATTTAGTATTGGAGGGCACCGTGGAGGGTAAAAACCGTAGAGGGAGACCAAGAGATGAATACACCGATTCAGAAGAATGTAGGTTGCAGTAGGTACTGGGAAATGTAGAAGCTCGCACAGGATAGAATAGCATGGAGAGCTCCATCAAACCAGTCTCAGGACTGAAGACCACAACAACAACAACCATAACACCACCGCCTCCGAATTTTATTGTTGGCAGTAGAAACGCTGGCAGACTATATTCACTGGACATTCGCCATGCCTGCATCTCGCCATTGGGCCGCCTCTTCATGTACCTTGTCCCTCCACAGAACGTTTTCCCACTGTTCAATCGTCTGTTTTATCTGTTTGTCACTGCAAGCTCCAACATTAGACAGGTGACGGAACTCCTTATGGAAGTAGCGGGCTGGTCCGGAGGGAAGGCCAGTGAAAGGCTCTGCCAGCAGCGATTGAATGCACTGGTTGCACCCAGTTGCAAATCGTATCTCATATCAACACGAATGAACTAGCTACAGCGGTTAAGAGTCCTCCCTCGGCTCCTAGACGAGGCTGTCCGTTTTGGTTAAAGCTGGTCTCACTCTCGGAGTGGAACTCATCCTAGTGTTTTACAGAATCTGACACACGACCAATCGCTGTCCATAAGTTTGAAGCCGAGACCTAGGCTTAACTACGGTGTCAGACTATTATGTGACACTCTAGGATGCGGATTCTTCGACCACCGTTATCGGGTGGACAAATAAATTGGAAGATTAGCGTACAACGTCCCGTCTCCAGAGAAGAGAAGAATACTATCCCCATTAATTGAAGAGAATTGCATTCTTCATGTGCCTTGGACACGAATGTGTGTGATGTCCTTAGGTTAGTTAGGTTTAAGTCGTTCTAAGTTCTAGAGGACTGATGACCTCAGACGTTAAGTCCCATAGTGCTCAGAGCCATTTGAACCATTTGAACAATACTTCATGGAAGATTGAGGAAAATGTTAATATGATATGAGTTAACTGCAGAAGAGTCTATGGAAAAGTCCCTGAACTACTGTCGCTTATAAGAAGTACCTATGCCCCCATAGGCTGAAACCAGATGTTAATACCAATGAAAATCTTAGAAAGCATATCGCAAAGGTATGTTGAACGCCGATAGTGGAGATGCGTTTAAGGTGTAAAATACACGAAGATACGTGATGAGGTTAATGCAGATTCCGAATACCAAGTAATTTGGAGGAAGATGAGTAAAACAGATGATCAAACGAGGTTACCAAATGCTTTTTCCGACACGCTCCCTCAGGAGTAGTAGTGGGGGAACAGTTGGAGAAAAACTTGGCAAATATTTGTGTATACTTTTGTAGCACATGGGAGAACGAACAGATGACACCAGTACATTATAAAAGTGAAATTAATCTCCGGGGATGAGGTTTCAATACTAGAAATTTTTCAACTCGTCGTATCAAATTTTCCTTTTTCTATAGTGTTGTACATGAACTAAAAATAAGTGCTAAAGCTACGCGCGGAGTGGCCGAGCGGTTAGAGGCGCCATGTCACTGATTGCGCGGCACCTCCCACCGGAGGTTCGAGTCCTCCCTCGGGCATGGGTGTGTGTGTTGTCCTTAGCGTAAATTAGTATAACTAGTGTGTAAGTCTAGGGACCGATGACCTCAACAGTTTGGTCCCATAGGGATTCACACACATTTGAACATTTTTATGTCGAAGCTCTTCTATCCGTGTTTGCTTACAAAGAGGTTTGTTGTTTTAGAGGGTCCATCCTAAGCATAACACAGTTGTTCTCCTTTTCCTTTTGTTCCCCAGACACGTTTTGCTGAAGTTTCAGCATCGTGCTTGGGGCTTCTGTTACCATCTATAAAACAAGAAAAATGATTTTTACTGCTGGTGCTCATATATGTTTGAATTCTTAAAGAAAGTATTTATATATCTGAGAAACAGACAATTTTTTTGTATATACCTTGTAACTACATACATTGAAGAGACATATAAACTGCCCCCCCCCCCCCCTCTAGAGCTAGCAGAAGTACCGCAATACAACTTAGCATGGACTCGACTAATGTCTGAATTTGTGCTGGTGGGAACTGACACTATTCCTCCTGCAGGGCTGTCCGTAGATCCGAAAGAGTACGAGGGAAGAAAATCTCTTCTGGACAGCACGTTGTAAGGCATCCCAGGTATTCTCAATAATGGGGAGTTTGGTGGCCAGCGGAAGTGTTTAAACTCAAAAGAGAGTTCCTGGAGCCACTTTATCGATTCTGGAAGTGTGGGCTGTCGCATAGACCTACTGGAATTGGGCAAGTCCGTCGGAATGCATAATGGACATGAATGGTTGCAGGAGATGAGGCAGGTTTCTTACGGACGTGCCACCTGTGAGAGACGTATCTAGACCTACCAAGAGTTCCATATCACTCCAACTGCAGTCCGCCCCCCCCCCCCCCCCCCCCACACACACACACAAACACACACCTTTACAGAGCCTCCACCAGCTTGAACAGTCACCTGCTTACATTCGGAGTCCATAGATTCATGAGGTTGTCTCCATGCACGTATATGTCCATCCGCTTGAAACGACACTCGTCCGACAAGGCCACATGTTTCCAGTCAGCAGCAATCCAATGTCGGAGCTGAAAATCCCAGGCGGGGCGTAAAGCTTTGTGTCGTGCAGTCAACAAAGGTACATGAGTGGGTCCTCAGATTCGGAAGTCTATATCGATGATATTTCATTGAATGGTTCGCTTCCTGACACTTGTTGATTGCCCAGCATTGAAATCTGCAGCAGTTTGCCGAAGGGTTGCACTTCTGTTACGGTAAACGATTCTCTTCAATCGTTATTTGTCCGGTTCTGGCTGGATCTTTTTCTGACGGCAGTGATGTCGGAGATTTGACTTTTTACCAGATTCCTGATATTCATGGTACACTAGTGAAATTGTTGTACGGGAAAATCCCCACTTCGTAACTGCCTCGGATATGCTGTGTGCCATCGCTCGTGTGCTGACTATAACGCCACGTTCAAACGCACTAAAAATCTTGATAACCTTCCAGCACTAGTAACCGATCTAAGAACTGCACCTGACACTTGTTTTAAATAGGCGTTGCCGATCGCAGCGCTGTATTCTGCCTGTTGACATACCCGTGCACATGAATGCCTATACCAGTTTCTCTGTCGCTTCAGTGTATATATACCTTGTTACCACATGCTGTTCATTTGAAGGGATCATGTGACCATCACCATCCATCAGTAGTTAAATCAAAGCGGACTGGCAGAAACATTAGGAATTTTGTTGACTTCTTGAAATAAGAAAATCTGGCAAGGCATGTTACCGTGATACTGCAGTTAATAAACATATGAACGCTACGAATTCATCGTTACCTGAATACAACCAAACAAATTATTATTTTTTTGTGGTATAGAATTCCCTGAGTAGGCACATCAAAACTTAATGATATTACGTGATTGTCTAGGTTTTAAAGATTTGTATCACGGCGCTAGATATGTTCCTAATTTGCTATTTTTAACGGATGCGAAACCACTGGTAGGTAATAGCCGTTCTGTTTCTACTCAAAATTTATTGTACTGATTTTGATAAAATGTACCAGTTGATGGATTTTCGTGTAGGAAAGCCGTCTACATACTGTAACGAATAAGACGCCTTCCTCACCAATAAGGCTTTATCGCTACCATGTACATTTCCAGAAGAAAGTTGCAACACCAAAAAGTAATTAATGTAGAATAGTGAAATTTCGGGAATACATTTGTCCAGGTAACAGAATTAAGTAATTAACACTTCGAGATCACAACTTAATGTAAGTGCGAGATAAGCCTTTGCACATGAGAATCCCTGGAAGATATAACCGTTACAATGTTGAATGCAAGTATGTAAACGTGCAAGCATTATATTGTGTAGGTGCCGGCTGTCGTATGTCGGATGAAGTTCCATACTTGTTGCACATGGCCGGTCAATACGCAGACGGTTAATGTTGTTTGTGGATGACGGTAAGTCAGATCCCAGACCCTACGTGCTCGATAGCAGACATACCTGGTGATCGAGCAGGCAAGATAATATGCCAATACTCTGTAGAGCACGTTGGGCTCCAACAGCGTGTTGTGGACGAGTGTTCTCCCGTTGTAATTCATCTTGTGGAGTCTTGTTCATGAAAGGCAGCACAAAAGGGCTGATCACCAGACTGACTTACAGAAATAAGCACGAGAATGCTCCCGCTGTCAGACTAAATCGCATTTCAGACCATAACCCCAAGTGTAGCTCCAGTGTATCTAACAGGCAGATATGTTGTTACCGGTCCTCAGCTGGACTCGTTCTTAGCAACACATGGCCACCCGTAGCACCGAGGCAGAACTAGCTTTCATCAGAAACACAACACACCTCTAATCTGCCTTCCAGTAAGCTCTAGGTTGACACAACTGAAGTCGCAAATCTAGGCGGTGGGAGGTCAGTGGAACGCACCTGCAGGGCATCTTGCTCGGAGCTGTCCGTGAATAACCGCTTTGTAACAGTTCGTTGTGTCACTGTGGTGCCAATTAATGGTCAAGTTGATTTAGCATATGCAATTCGATGCGCCATACGTCGAAGACGTTGCTCTTCCCGTTTGTCAGTACCATGTGGCCGTCCAGAGCCCGGTCTTTCTACGCTCGTACATTCTCGCGACTAGGAATTAAGTACAGTGGCTATATTCCTGCCAAGTTTTCACCATCGTTGCAGAAGGCACATGCAGCTAATCGTAGACCTATTACAAGACCTCGTTCAGATTCAGTGAGGTGTTGATATTCACGTATTTGTCTCCTTGAAAGCATTCTTGACTCACATCAGCTCACCACATCCAATCTCAAAGGCAACTAATGCTCACAAACGTTACAGCGTGTATTTAAGACAAACCTAACTTGCATTCACATAGTGACGTTGCTAGACAATCTTAAAGGACAGGTGCGAAATCTGAACAGAAGTCGTCTTTCAGATGTAAAAACACGCCTACTAAGTTTCGTTTATGTCGAATAACTCTTTCATGCTGTAGCGATTTTTTTTCCGTCGATATACACTAACGGCCATTAAAATTGCTACACCAAGAAGAAATGCAGATCACAAACGGGTATTCATTGGACAAATATATTATACTAGAACTGACATGTGATTACATTTTCACGCAATTTGGGTGCATAGATCCTGAGAAATAAGTACCCAGAACAACCACCTCTGGTCGTAATAACGGCCTTTATACGCCTGGGCATTGAGTGAAACAGAGCTTGGATGGCGTGTACAGGTACAGCTGCCCATGCAGCTTCAACACGATACCGCAGTTCATCAAGAGTATCGACTGGCGTATTGTGACGAGGCAGTAGCTCGGCCACCATTGACCAGACGTTTCCAATTGGTGAGAGATCTGGAGAATGTGCTGTCCAGGGAATCAGTCGAACATTTTCTGTATCCAGAAAGGCCCGTACATGACCTGCAACATGCGGTTGTGCATTATCCTGATGAAATGTGGGGTTTCGAGAGGATCTAATGAATGGTAGAGCCACGGGTCGCAACATTTCTGAAATGTAACGTCCACTGTTCAAAGTGCGTGAATGCGAAATAGAGGTGATCGCGACGTGTAACCAGTGGCATCCCATATCATCACGCTGGATGATACACCAGTATGGCGATGACGAATACACTCTTTCAATGTGCGTTCGCCGCGATGTCGCCAAACACGCATGCGACTATCATGATGCTGTAATAGAACCTGGATTCATACGAAAAAATGACATTTTGCCATTCGTGCACCCAGGTTCGTCGTTAAGTACACCATCGCAGTAGCTCCTGTCTGTGATGCAGCGTCAAGGGTAACTGCAGCCATGGTCTCCGAGCTGATAGTCCATCCTGCTGCAAACGTCGTTGAACTGTTCGTGTAGATGGTTGTTGTCTTGCAAACTTCCCCATCTGTTGACTCAGGGATCGAGACGTGGCTGCACGATCGGTTACTGCCATGCGGATAAAATGCCTGTCATCTCGACTGCTAGTGATACGAGGCTGTTGGGATTCAGCACGGCGTTCCGTATTACTTTCCTGAACCCACCAATTCCATATTCTGCTAACAGTCATTAGATCTCGACCAACGCGAGCAGCAGTGTCGTAATACGATAAACCGTAATGCGTTAGGCTACAATCCGACCTTTATCAAAGTCGGAAACGTGACGATACGCATTTCTCCTCCTTACACGAGGCATCACAACAACGTTTCACGAGGCAACGCCGGTCAACTGGAGTTTGTGTATGAGAAATCGGTTGGAAACTTTCCTCTCGTCACATGTTGCAGGTGTCGCCACGGGCGCGAACCTTGTGTGAATGCTCTGAAAAGCTAATCATTTGCATATCACAGCATCTTCTTCCTGTCGGTTAAATTTCGCGTCTGTAGCACGTCATGTTGGTGTTGTAGCAATTTTAATGGCCAGTAGTGTATATTGGAGGGTAGATGTTATAGGTGATGAAAATAATCTTTTTCCTGATGTTGTCGTGGACTTAACTATTTGCATTTGCCTCATAAGAAACACAATCATAAATACTAGGGGTTCAATGTCCTGTCGACGATATTGTCCCGTCGACGAAGAATTCGTTAGAGGCAGCGCACAACGTCAGAAGAGGGAAGGATGAGTGACTAAATGTGCTTCGCCCATTGCAAAGGAAGCCACCAGTGATGTATCTTAATTGATTTAGGGTGATCGTGAAGAACCTAAAGCTTGATGGCCGGACCGGGATTTGAATCGCTGTCGTGATGAATCGGAATACAGTGTCTTTTACCACTGGGTCATTGCCAACTCGATCGGTCTTATAAAATAATATTTCTTCCACACTATTGTAATGCTTAGTGTATGTCCACTCACATCTCATGACAATTATGAATGAAGATTCTTTCATCAAATGTGATTGTTCAGTTTCACTGCGTATGGAGCGTACTTCATGTCATCAGCAGGCCTGCTGATATACTGCAAGCTGCCAACGTGTGTTAGCTCTGAATATATGACATTTAATAAATCTGCTCTTTGTTACGAACGCTCATAACTTTCAGGTGGAAAATTACAAGCATCACGGTAAATTTAATTAGTTTCACAACATATGTTCATTTGATTTGACGGGCAGTTTTATTATTTGCTTTTGTCGGACATTATTAGCCTCGATACACTTACGTGGTTTCATAAAATTACTGAATCAGAATCTGCAAAGCAATTTTATTACTTTGACAGTGTGCATAATTACTTACGTCACACTGCACCCCTGTGGATGAGTAATTATTTTGAGGCAGTGTGCGAAAATATCAATGTTGTTAATGACACTGAGATAATACTACAGTTAATTTCTGGCAAGTATGTTCAAGTGGTTTAAATTTTTCGTAACAACGTCACTGTTAGTAGTTTGAACTCTAATTGTCACTTGAAGTACACTTTCCAAAAATATTCAGAAACAATTATTGCACCAAATGCAAGATGCAATTTACTCTATATTCCCATTGCAGTATACATTGCATAGCAGTTCCGACACAAGACACCACGAAACATAATCTAAAGAAGAAAATGTCAGCTGAGTGTCCCCTGAACATACCAACACCAGATTTTGTGAGGCATATGTTGTGAGAAAAGCACAATTACATCATCCACCTTCTTTGAGTCTTTGAGAAAATAGGTTTTTGCGACGTATTTGTGGGAAGTTACAATACCACCGCTTATCTGCACACTTTCCTGTTGTAGGAATCGGGTGCCTGAATAACGTGTGTTCTGACGCGATGACTCACCTTCCGTATAGGATTCATCTACTACTACATTGTTACTCTACAGTTCACAATTACGTGCCTGGAAGAAGTTTCATCGATCCACAAACTGCCTCTCTACCGTCCCACTACCGAACAACGCGAGGGAAAAACAAACACCATTTCCGAGCGAACACTGATGATCATTTCTCACTGTGGAGATGCGTGCCAGCAAAATATCTATGCACTCTGAGGAGAATGTCGTGACTGAAATTTCACGAAAAGGACGAAGGACCTGTCGCAGCAAGAACGCCTTTGTTTTGACCGCCATCCCAATTCTTGCATCATATCCTGGCATACTCTCCCCAATTCACAATAATACAAAACCAGATGCCCTTCTTTGAACTTCTTCAATGTCCTACGTCAGTCTTACCTGATGTATCTAAGTAATTCTGTTCATGAAACACTAACAAACACTCTTCATATAATCAGCCCCAGAACCTCTAGGCTTAGCGACGAATGTTAAGACTTACGTTCTCTGCTGAAAATAGCTTGTGCAGAACGGGATACATAATATAAGAAATAGGAGAAACTGTGTTGATATGTTAAATACATGATAAATTTTTTCACGAGCTACGGCTACTTCAGACAGAACTTTCATATTTGATTACAAAATAGCGGCAGCCAAAGAATATGCGATTTCCTCCCCGAATATTCAGTAATTAAATCAGGAAAGTCGAAATGAGACTATAAGATGCAGATACGTTGTATCATTGGTTTCAAATCTAGTGAACGTAGTACACAAGCCATTTGATATCCGGCAAAAACGTGCAACATAAACCTTTTTCTATGAACTATATCCAGAAAGTAGAAAATAAAAGAAATTTTTGGGGACAATGATTAGTAGCGATGCTAGAACGACTATGCTCTTTCTTCCGCCGGATATAGTGTTCAAACAACTGACGGTAACGCAGTCTGGCGACATCGTCGACAACCGCTGATATTTCGACAGCAGCCATTTCCAAGGCAAAACTGCAGCAAGAAAGCGCTGTGCAAGGTAATTCAAAACCTCAGTATCCACAGCAACACCGTAAAGATAACACACACACACACACACACACACACACACACACACACACACACACACACACAAACACACACACATACTGTAAATACTAGCGCCATCACAAACCAAAGACGACCGACGTCAAAAGTTATCGATAGCGAAATTAATAGTCAACAGGGGAGGCAGAATGAACTCTACCCATCTCTTTTTTGGCAATGAGAGAGCACGATTCCATGCAGGATTTAAACATAAGCTAACATTTCTCTGTTAAAGGTTACTTGCTAATTTAATTGCAACAGATGTCTTAATAACACTATTCCAGTAGCCGGAAGTAATTACAGAATCTCCGTATTGTTATGTTCCATACCATGACCGGTGCCAAGACAGAGCTCTGCAATGGTAGATTTGCTCGTCCATTGTAAGCGTGTGTGCCGCTATGCTCAGTACATCAGTCCTCCAGTCCTCATAATGTGAACAATATACACTACGTGATCAAATGTATCCCGACACTTGGCTGAAAATAACTTTTATGTTCGTGGCGCCCTCCATCGGTAATGCTGGAATTCAATTTGGTGTTGGCACACCCTTATTCTTTATGACAGCTTCCATTCTCGCTGGCATACGTTCAGTCATGTGCTGGGAGGTTTCTGGGGGTATGGCGGCCCATTCTTCACGGAGTGCTGCACTGAGGAGAGGTATAGTGGTCGTTCGGTAGGTCTGGCACGAAGCTGGCGTGCCAGAATATCCCAAAGGTAGTCTATAGGATTCAGGTCAGGGCACTGTGCAAGTCAGTCCATTAGCGAGATGTTATTGTCGTGTAACCACTCTGCCACAGACCGCGCATTGTGAACAGCTGCTCCGTCGCTTTAAAAGATGCAATCGCCATCCCCGAATTTCTCTTCAACAGTGGGACGCTAGAAGGTGCTTAAAACATAAATATAGGTGTGTGCTGTGATAGTGCCACGCAAAACAACAAGGGGCGCAACCCACCTCCGTGAAAAACACGCCGACACCATAACACCACCTCCTCCGAATTTTATTGTTGGCACCACAAACGCTGGCAGATGACGTTCACCGGGAATTCGTCATACCCACACCCTGCCATCGGATGGCCACATCGTGCACCGTGATTCGTCACTCCAAACAACGTTTTTCCACTGATTTCTTACCTCCCGCGTAACTGTCATAGTACTTCCAGCAGATCCTGATGCAGTTTGGAATTACTATGCGATGGTCTGGATGGTTGTCTGCCTATTACACATTACGACCCTCTTCAATAGCCGGCGGTCTCTGTCAGTCAACAGTAGAGGTCAGCCTGTAGGCTTTTGTGCTGCACGTGTCCCTTTACGTTTCCACTTCACTGTCACATCGGAAATAGTGGACCTACGGATGTTTAGGAGTGTGGAAATCGCGCTTGCAGACGTATGACACAAGTGACACCCAATCAGCTGACCATGTTCGATGTCTGTGAGTTCCGTGGAGCGTCCCACTCTGCTCTCTCATGATGTCTAATGACTACTGTGGTCGCTGATGCGGAGTACCTGGCAGTTGGTGGCAGCACAGTGCACCTAATATGAAAAACGTATGGTTTTGGGGGTGTGCGGATACTTTTGATCACATAATCTATGACACGCAATAACTGTAAGATATACCCGCAAACCAGGATAATGCTTTACGGAACCTAAAGGAACGCTGATCTTAGTGGTCGAAAAATGCCTTTTACACCATACTTCTGCAACATACAACCAATTCCGTTCGAAATGCTCCCTGCGTAAGGTAAAAACCGTAGACTTCGGTGCCACCTCGGTATTATCATCGCTCATCCTGTTCACAGTTGGCCGATACCGTTGGAGATTAAAAGGTATTTGTCAAAAATTGGTTAAGTGAGAAAAATAATGAAAATAAATTTTTATTTTGTATGAACTGGATTATAAAATATATGAATTTTCATTTGAAATTTAAAAAGAAATTATACGTAATGTATTATCTCCACACCACCGTATTCAGTTGCCATCCTAAACTGCCATTTATTACGTCGGGAGATGAGAAACTTAGTCAGGCATACTTATGTCCTACAAATGGAAATATTGCAGGAGAGGACTGATTTCACCGAATTTTAAATTTGTTGTAATCCATGATATTCCGTTAGTGTAATGGGTGAACCAGAAGTCCACGGACAGACTTCCAGAGATGATAGTGTAGATCAAAATAGGACAAAAGTTCAGTAAAAATGGGCTCTAAAATCCATATATTAGGAGTTATGGGTACTTGTTCATTTTAGATATTGTGGAACACATCTCTTCTACTGCAAGCTCTTTGCTTTATATGTTTGGGAGGATATGGTATGAACGTAAACAAAAAAGAAACTGTCCAGTTAACACAGGATATGAAGTGCTACGTTAAGAGCTATGACGATTTGTTCAACAGAGAAATTGAACAAGTCAAAAATGGTTCAAATGGCTTTGAGCACTCTGGGACTTAACATCTGAGGTCACCTGACCCCTAGACTGAGAACTACTTAAACCTAACTAACCTAAAGACATCACAGACATCCATACTCTAGGCAGGATTCGAACCTGCGACCGTAGCAGTCGCCCGTTTCCGGACTCAAGCGCCTAGAACCGCTCGGCCACAAAGACCGGCTTGAACCAGTCCTTATAGCTCTTAAGTTGTACCCTTTGGAGTCCATGCTAACTGGACTGTTTTTTCTTGTTTTCGTAAACGTTTCCAGTGCTCAAAATTTGGAAAGTTTATGTCTACATTTTACTTTGCGGAGGACTGATGTGGTAAAAATTGGTATTCGCGACAGCAACGATGTCTTATGAATTCCCCCTGTTTATGATGCCATAAACATCTGTGGGAATTGCTATGCTAATTGTCTCAAACAAATCTAAAATACTGATTTTTAGAATTCTGTTTGCTATAATTATATAGTAGAAATCAATATCGTATTTTATTCGTTCTCTAAATCTCTAGAGGGAAACTGAAAATGTAAAGCAAACTAATTTAATTGAAGATGTATGTTGAGAAAAGAAATAAATTGTACGTTAAATATGTTGAAGTATGAAGACCAGTGTCTTGTTCGCTAGATTATTAAAACTAATACCAGTTTATGGCCTCGCAGCCGTTGTCTGATATAGTCTACATGTCGCTGATGTAAGTTTTACAAGGGACGATAGTTGGAAAAGCTGAAACCGGCTATCATTTATAACAAAGTAGCATGTGACCAAGGCACTGCCACAAAGGAAAGTGTTACCATCAGTAGATCAAACGGCCGCATTTCACGCCAAGAGTTTGAATGGATTGTATTTTCCTGTATGTGTTAACTAAAATCAGTTTACTTCCTTCGCACTTTTTGTCTAAGGATAAATACCGCTTTGAGTCAGAATGTAAGTCAATAGTAACCCTTACTGTATAGTGATAAAACGTATAATGATAAAACATATTTTACTATACGCTGTCTGATATTTAGACAAGGTCATAACAATACCTGTTGACATATTTCTATGGTATTCACATACTTTGTGGTCCTTATGCTCAAATATAAACAATTTATTACACTGAAACAACGTCCTTTAAGTAGTATAACACAATACTCATGAACGAAATAGAAAACAAGCAAAATGGTCAACACACAGCAACGCAGATTAAACACAACTGTCTTACAGCTGCCCCGCTGTGCTGCAGCTGAGACATTGAGAACGCTGCTAGATCCTGCACTCGTAACAAGTAGCCTTTATTGGGGCTGCCCAGGGTCCCCTGAATATTACAGCGATGTCACACGGAGTAGCAGATATTGCTATTGGTCTCCCCCAGGCGTTGTGGCGTCGCTTTGGTGGCTGGCACCAACGAACGTCTGACCCAGAAACATCCAACAGCAACTACTCTCAAACACCTATCATGTAGAAGAATAATTTCAGAGTCTAGCAAGTGCTAAAAGTGACTCAAATTACGTTAGATAAGTACAACTATGGAATGCTGTTTATAGTTGGCAGCGTTTTTCCATTAGATTATTAAACACTACAGATATATATACAGAGTGGTCCATTGATAGCGACTGGGCCAAATATCTCACGAAATAAGCGTCAAACGAAAAAACTACAAAGAACGAAACTCGTCTAGGGGAATACCAGATGACGCTATGGTTGGCCCGCTAGATGGCGCTGCCATAAGTCAAACGGATATCAACTGCATTTTTAAAAATAGGAACCCCCATTTTTTATTACATATTCGTGTAGTACGTAAGGAAATATGAATGTTTTAGTTCGACCACGGTTTTGGCTACGTGACGGATGGCGCTGTAATAGTCACAAACGTATGGGTACGTGGTATAACGTAACATTCCGCCAGTGGGGACGGTATTTGCTTCGTGATACGTTACCAGTGTTGAAATGGACCGTTTACCAATTGCGGGAAAGGTCGATATCCTGTTGACGTATGGCTATTGTGATCAAAATGCCCAACGGACGTGTGCTATGTATGCTGCTCGGTATCCTGGACGACATCATCCAAGTGTCCGGACCTTTCGCCGCAAGTTACGTTAGTTAAGGAAACAAAGTATTCAGTCACATGTGAAACGTCAGCTAAGACCGGCAACAAATTATGATGCCCAAGTAGGTATTTTAGCCGCTGTCACGGCTAATCCGCAAATCAGTAGCAGACAAATAGCGCGAGAATCGGGAATCTCAAAAACGTCGGTGTTGAGAATGCTACATCAACATCGATTGCACCCGTACCATATTCCTATGCACCAGGAATTGCATGGAGACGAGTTTGAACGTCGTGTACAGTTCTGCCACTGGGCACAAGAGAAATTACGAGACGATGACAGACTTTTTGCACGCGTTCTATTTAGCGACGAAGCGTCATTGACCAACAGTGGTAACATAAACCGGCATAGTATGCACTATTGGGCAACGATAAATTCACGATGGCTGTGACAAGTGGAACATCAGGAACCTTGTCGGGTTAATGTATGGTGCGGCATTATGGGAAGAAAGATAATTGGCCCCCATTTCATCGATGGCAATCTAAATGGTGTAGTCCATGCTGATTTCCTACGTAATGTTCTACCGATGTTACTACAAGATGTATCACTGCATGACAGAATGGCGATATAGTTCCAACATTATGGATGTCCGGCACATAGCTCGCGTGCGGTTTAAGCGGTATTGAGTAGCATATTTCATGACAGGTGGATTTGTCGTCGAAGCACCATACCATGGCCCGCACGTTCACCGGATCACGCGTCCCGGGATTTCTTTCTGTGGAGAAACTTGAAGGATATTTGCTATCGTGATCCACCGACAACGCCTGACAACATGCGTCAGCGCATTGTCAATGCATATGCCAACGTTATGGAAGGCGCACTACTCGCTGTTGAGAGGAATGTCGTTACACGCATTTCCAAATTCATTGAGGTTGACGGACATCATTTTGAGCATTTATTGCATTAATGTGGTATTTACACGTAATCACGCTGTAAGAGCATGCGTTCTCAGAAATAATAAATTCACTAAGGTACATGTATGACATTGCAACAAACGAAGTAAAATGTTCAAACGTTCCTACGTTCTGTATTTTAATTTAAAAAACCTACCTGCTACCAACTCTTCGTCTAAAATTGTGAGTCATATGTTTGTGACTATTACAGTGCCATCTATCACAAAGCGAAAAAAGTAGTCCAACTAAAACATTCATATAACTTTACGTACTACACGAATATGTAATAAAAAATGGGGGTTTCTATTTGAAAAAAACGCAGTTGATATCCGTTTGACCTATCGCAGCTCCATCTAGCGGGCCAACAATAGCACCATCTGGTTTCCCTATTGAAGATAGACAAGTTTCGTTGTTTGTAGTTTTTTCGTTTCACCCTTATTTCGTGAGATACTTGGCATCACGATCAGTGAACCACCCTATGTAATACACTTCACTGAGGATCCCAGATATCCTCAATACTGTTCATGTCTGGAGAGTTTGGTTGCCAGCGAAAGTGTTTAAGCTCAGATCAGCATTCCTCTAGCAGTTATGGACGTGTGGGGTGTCGCATTGTCCTGCTGGAATTGCCGAAGTCCGTCTACATCTACATCTACATCCATACTCCGCAAGCCACTTGACGGTGTCGCAATGCATAATGGACATGAATGGATGCAGATGATCTGACAGAATGCTTACGTATCTACACGTGTCAGGGGTCCCACATCACTCCAACTGCACACTCCCCACTCCGTTACAGAGCCTCCATCAGCTTGAACAGTTCCCTGCTGACATGCAGGGTCCATGAATTCGTGAGGTAGTCTCCATACCCGTACAAGTTCATCCGATCCATACAATTTGAAACAAGATTCGTCCTACTATGCATCATGTTTCCAGTGATCAACCGTCGAATGTCGGTGTTGATGATCCAAGGCGAGGCGTAGAGCTTTGTGTCGTGCCGTCTGCAAGGGTACACGATTGGGCCTTCGACTCCGAAACCCGATGTCGAACTCTCCACCTGCCACGCGCCATTGTAGCAGAAGTATCCGATCTAACAACGGCACCAGACACTTGTTGTCTTATATAGGCTTGCCGACCGCAGCGTCGTATTCTGCCTGTTTACATATCTCTGTTTTTGAATACTCGTGCCTATGCCAGTTACTTTGGTACTTCAGTGTATAATATATTCTTCTTCACTATGTACGCCAGTCTGTACCAGTACGGTTGCGGAATCGAAAAACTACCCCACTTAAATCTTGATATGGCCGAGACTCCTTTGGTGCCCATTTCCATCCTTAAAGGTTGTTCTATAGAGAGGAAAAGGTGAAGATTTGAGGGCGTAAAACCAGGCGAGCGCAAGGTCAGGTGAATAAGAAAGTGGTGACTGACTTCCCAACCCAATGATTGAATAGTGTTTTTCGTTAGTGTCAGAACCTAGCATACGTTATCAAGGAATAACATCTCTCCACCGGCCTTGGTGGCCCAGCGGTTCTAGGCGCTACAGTCTGTAACCGCGAGACCGCTACGGTCGCAGGTTCGAATCCTACCTCGGGCATGGATGTGTGTGATGTCATTAGGTTACTAAGGTTTAAGTAATTCTAAGTTCTAGGGGCTGATGACTTCAGACGTCCCACAGTGCTGAGAGCCATTTGAACCATTTTTTGAATAACATCTCTCCCCATAATCTCCCTTGTCCTTGTTCTTGGGCTGCGTCTGCAACACGTCTCAGTTGTTGGCAGTAGATTTCAACAGTAATGGTTATACCTCTGTGAAGGATTTCTTAGTTTATCGCACCGTCACTGTTCCACTGATGCACAATATTATCTTTTGTGGATGGGCGCAGGTCTTTGTACGGCGAGTTCCTGCTTTGTTTGGGCTCAACCATTCGTTTCTTCTCCCTAAGGTAAGATAAATACTCCATCTCCTGTTACCAGTAATGATACAATTTAGTAATGGCCGGTGTTGTCAGTGAGGCAATTGATAACGAGCAAGCAGAGGTACATATATGGCCACCTGCGGATTTTGATGTGTTGGCTTAGGGCATGCGGTACCCATACACCCGATTTTCGAACCTTCGCCATTTGCATTCAAATGACGCACGATGGTGGAATGAGCACAGTTCATCACATTTTTCAGTTTTGGAGTACAGTGGCGTGGATCATTGTGGGTTATGAGTTTAAACGAAGGTCTTCCTGAACTTGGAGAAACACTAATGCAAAACAGTCCTCCTTACGGACAGGTTCTCATTCAAAATCATCGTAAATTCGATTTGTTATTGCTTTCTTTTAAAGTATACAGGGTGTTACAAAAAGGTACCGCCAAACTTTCAGGAAACATTCCTCATACACAAAGAATGAAAATATGTTATGTGAACATGTGTCCGGAAACGCTTACCTTCAATGTTAGAGCTCATTTTATTACTTCTCTTCAAATCACATTAATCATGGAATGGAAACACACAGCACCAGCGTGACTTCAAACACTCTGTTACAGGAAATGTTCAAAATGTCCTTCCTTAGCGAGGATACATGCATACGCCTCCGTCGCATGGAATCCCTGATGCGCTGATGCAGCCCTGGAGAATGGCGTATTGTATCACAGCCGTCCAGAATACGAGCACGGAGAGTCTCTATATTTGATACCGAGGTTGCGTAGACAAGAGCTTTCAAATGCCCCCATAAATGAGAGTCTAGAGGGTTGAGGTCAGGAGAGCGTGGAGGCTATGGAATTGGTCCGCCTCTACCAATCCATCGGTCACCGATTCTGTTGTTGAGAAGCGTACGAACACTTCGACTGAAATGTGCAGGAGCTCCATCGTGCATGAAGCTCATGTTGTGTCGTACTTGTAAAGGCACATGTTGTAGCAGCACAGGTAGAATATCCCGTATGAAATCATAATAACTTGCTCCATTGAGCGTAGGTGGAAGAACATGGGGCCCAATCAAGACATCACCAACAATGCCTGCCCAAACGTTCACAGAAAATCTGTGTTGATGACGTGATTGCACAATTGCGTGCGGATCATCGTCAGCCCACACATGTTGATTGTGAAAATGTACAATTTGATCATCAGAATCGAGGAAGTACAGTACATACTGACGAAACTAAAATGAGTTCTAACACGGAAATTAAGCGTTTCCGGACACATGTCCACATAACATCTTTTCTTTATTTGTGTGTAAAGAACGTTTCCTGAAAGTTTGGCCGTATCTTTTTCAAACACCCTGTATTTGTCTAGGATTTTGGGGTGAGAAGGTTTTTAATCCGCGCTTTACGAAAGTTGTTCGGAGGTGCGTATCTATTAGAGAAATCCGTGTCAGAATCTCTACAATAGTCACTTAATTAGGATTCACGTATTGTTGTACAGATTTATGACATCTTTTATTATATACCTAACCAATTATCTGCAGGCAAGATTCTTTCCAAGAGGCCAGTGTAACGTCGTCAGCATATAGAAATGCAATTAATGATAAAATATCGTCGAGTCTTACCACAAGGTTTACTTTAAAACAATATCAGAATTGTATCGCCGATGTAGATACTACATAGTGTAGCAGATACATCATCGTCTGCACAAATCTCAAAAATTAAACTACGTAACACATGATGCTATTACACAGGTGTGGGACTGGGTATGGTAGTTTTACATCTAGCTCTATCATATGCGCTCTTTCTACTTCCTGGTACATTCTCTGATTCCTCAATATCAGACGTAAGGGATATACTCAAACTTCATTACGATTCATAGTTAGTGTTCGGTACACCTCATGACTTTGGGATGAAAACAATTTCACACTGCTTAATAATTTAATGATAAACGTACATATAGCTGTGAAGGAGGAGAAAAGTCATATGAGTGACGCCAAGCACGTGTGTGTAATTTCACACTGAGGCTCCAGTACGATCCATTAATAATTTACCTCACTAAATCCTTTTTCCCTTTAACTCAGTAAAAAAATCGTACATTTATCATTTTACTGAGCTCATTTGTTAATCTAGCGCTAAAGAGATTTTGTATGTCAAGAAAACATTTGGGATTCATTAGAGTGAAAAGAATAAGTAATACATTTAACGAGATAAGGTAGGGACTGCATACAGCGACAGAAAAAAAAACACTACTTCAAAATCGAATTGAGAGACATAAACAAAATTTGATACACGTACTTCTACGTCTGAATGATAGTGTCAATTCAGATTTCGCGCCTGACGCGAGAGAGTAGCGATAGTAGCGCCTCTAAGAGGGTGCAGATCAGGTTTGTTTAAACTCACCCTTTAGCGGTCGCGTGTGTCAGTTACATTTGAGGCGTGGTGGGGTGATGATAGTCAAGAATACCTTTAAGGAAACTATTGTCTACACCTCAGTGAGTTTGAACGAGGTCATGTAATATGACCACGAGAATGTTCCTTCTGCGATACTGTAGAAAGATTTGGCAGGATCGTAGCCACTGTAAACTGTACTGGAAGTGGTGGCCACGAGATTATACGGTTGCAAGAAGACCAGACTTCGGACGGCCACGTGGCACTACCGAGAGAGAAGACCATCGTGTTTGGGGTATAGTTCTGGCGCCTCGTATTGCATATGCAGCAGCAATTTTAGCAGAAATTGGGAGCACAGTGATACAACGAACTGTTACAAATCGGTTACTTCAAGGACAGCACCGAGCCAGACGACATGCGACTTCAGTGGAAGTAGCCGTTCGAGACCATGGTGGAGGTCAGTTGTGTTTTCTGATGAAAGCTGGTTCTGCCTCGCTGCCAGTGACGGCCGTGTTGAAACTTCTTTGGCACCTGATAGTCAGGGAGAGGCAGCATAAGGCAACGATTGTGGATGGGGCCGTAATGAGCTACCGTTGGCTACAGTAAACTCATACACTTTATTTGAGGAAATAATTTTCAACAATATTTTTAAAAGAATTTATCACACTGACGGCTGAAGGCCTTACCAAGAAAGAGTTCAACATTATTTGTCGACTGAAGGTCACAAGCAATATTACACACAATCAACGGCTGAAAAGATTAAGAAAAAAATCTAAATTATTCATCGGCTGAAGACCACAAGAATTTCAGAATACTAAACGGATGAAGGCCTGAATTGCAATTGAGGACGGCAATTACACATTAAAAAATACTAAAACCTTTTTAAACTTTTTTTTGTTGCACTTTGTTAACTGCAACAAGCTATAGTGACGGTTGAAGGCCTTATCAAGACAGAACTGAAAAGTATTTTTCGGCTAAAAGCCACAAGTAGTGTTACAAACAATTACCGGCAGAAGACGTGATTAAAAAAGAATTCAAGATTATTAGTCGGCTGAAGGCCACAAGTAATTTCGGAAACACTCAACGGATGAATGCCTGAATTACAAATAAGGTAGGCAATTACACGTTAAAAATACTAAAACCCTTTTTTAAACGATCTCAATAAACACCAGCAAGCTATAGTGATGGCTGAAGGCCTTATTAAGACAGAATTGAAAATTATTTGTCTTCTGAATGCTACAACCAATGTAACAAACAATTACCGGCTGAAGGCCTGAATTACAAGTGAGGAAGGCAATTACATGTTAAAACAGTAAGGTAAATTTTATACAATTATGACAACTTCACCAAGTAACACGGAGTGATCCACAGACAGTGCTCCCTGGACTGACCTGAGGAAGGTCACTATGGCTGTGCAAGCGGTGAGGCTGGCAGCCAAGAGGAATTTTCATCTAAGGAGGGCAACTCAAGCTAGAGACGGTTTAAATGATTATCAACCACCTAACGCCAGAAAAGCAGTACAACGATGGAATAGTTCAGACGAGGGAGAAGTGACAGAATTTGGTCTCAAGAATCCGGTGTTTAAAGCACCAAAGGCAGAAGGTACCCCTATAACCAAGGTAGACAAGGAAAACAATTGCCCATACCCCAATCAAGCAAGCGGTCAAATTAAACGCCATGCCAGACAGCATCGCCAAGATGAGGAAATGTACACTGCCGCAAATTACGCCAACCTCCAGGGCAGATAACTGTGGCGTTAGCGTCTACTAGGCAGTAAGATACCGCTGGTTGCACTTCACCAATAACAACACCAAATTCAAACTAACATCAAGCAGCAGAAGGCGGCTAATAGCTTCTGCCAACCTGAGAGACTCCACTTGTTGCAGTTGGTCTCACCGACCGCGGGAGCGGCAACATGCAAACAACAGCGAGATCTCAAACAGTGGAGGTTTCACTGCTGGATAAGGTTCACTCAACTTCAAACATCCTGGGTTCTGTCGTCTGCTACAGCCCCTCGGTCCGACAGTGTCTGCATGCCGCCAGCGGTCCTGGCCTGTCCCTGCGCTGCAGACCTCCTTGCTACTCTGAACGAAACCGAACTGCCTGACACACACGACGACCCGGAAATACTAGCCGTGGCACTAAAGATAGTACCACAGTACTAGCTATCGACAAACACTACTGCTGCCACTCGTGGACAAACATTACTAGCAAACTAAGTGGCGCCATTAACACAAGAGGGAAACGAGATGCCACTACAGCTATTTCAAGACGCCAAGTTATGAACGGCAAGAACAAGAGTCGCACACGGCTCATTCTTCCAGTAAAACTTTTACTTAAAGTGTTGAGTGATACTTAATGCAAGTGAACCTGCTTAAGCTGCTGAATGAATCAGAACGTACTCTCTCTTTCCTTGTCTTTATCATTTCAGCACTGACCTACAGAATTTTCCCTGACAAATGAAGCTCCCAGCTATTATACTAATTTATGACTCACAATATACAACGACACGCAGTCTGACTGCTCAAGTCCGGAGCTCGTGGTCTCGTGGTCACGTTCTCACTTCCCGAGCACAGAGTCCCAGGTTCGATAGTCAGCGGGGTCAGGAAATTTCACCTGCCTCGAGATGATTGGGTGTTTGTGATATCCTCATCACATCATTATCATTCATGAAAGTGTCGAGATTGGACTGAGCAAAGGTTGAGAATTAGTATGGGCGCTGATAAAGTGTAGTTGACCGCCCCACAAACCAAACAATCATCATCTGACTGCTCAAATTATTAACACAAAGGAATGGCCCTGAATTAGAAGAAATCTTAACAATAACCTATACATTTCATAAGTCACTTAACTCACAGAAAATATTCATTACATGAACTACAATGATACAGCAAGCACCAATACAGCCAGCTAAATAATACACTCTAACTTCTGTAGGCTCTAACTACTAATAGGCATGTGGCTAACAAAGGAAAGATCTTGTTGTAGAGCAAACAATGTATTTAGCAAATTTTACATTAATATTGTGACATCCAAATCAAAAAATTATATAATCGTCTGTGTTATAGAGATTCATAAAACTTATATAATCATCAACAATCTTACATTTCCATGACAGACACATCTCGAGACCGTCTGCTCGCACTAACACTAGAAAACCTCTAACCTCCATCACTGTTAACTATTAACTTCCAACTTCCATCACTACTGATTATTCACTCCCAACTTACGTCACTACTGGCTGTTCACCGTCAACCGCAAGTCTCTTACAGAGGGCGCACAGCACTGTCAGAGGGCCGGCCGTAGTGGCCAAGCGGTTCTAGGCGCTACAGTGTGGAGCTGCGCGACCGCTACGGTCGCAGATTCGAATCCTGCCTCGGGCATGGATGTGTGTGATGTCCTCACGTTAATTAGTTTTAAGTAGTTCTAAGCTCTAGGGGACTGATGACCTCAGAAGTTAAGTCGCATAGTGCTCAGAGCCAGCCAGCACTGTCAGAGTTATTAACACTGTCTGTCGTGCTGCCAACATAAACACTTAAAAACTGTTTACTTACAGTGTGTTGGCTAGGAGGAGGCCAGTTGAGGGCTTGCATACGACCTGTCTGTGTGTTAGACCCTTTGGACCTACACCAAGATTTATGGTCTGGGGTGCGATTTTGTACGACGCCAGGAGGACTCTCGAGGTTATTCTATGCTCCATGACCACAAATTTGAAAGTCAATCTGCTGATTCCACCAGTTATGCTGCCATTCATAAACAGCATTCGAGGAGTTGTTTTCCAACATGTTAACGCTCGCTGATATTCTGTTCCTCAACGTCCTCTACAGAGTGTTGACATATTGCCTACACATCAGATGCGTCTCCAATCGGGCATCTGTGGGACATCGTCGGACGCGAGTTCGAGCGTAATCCACATCCTGCATTAACTGTACCTGTATTGACAGACAAAGTGCAACAGGTATGGAATTCCATCCCACAAAGTGACATCCGGCACCTGTACAACACAATCCATGCACATTCGCATGACTGCAGTCAACATTTTTGCTGTTCAATCGGTTATTAATGCACCAGAATTTCACATTTGCAATGGCTTATATTGCGCTTACATTAACTTCTGATCTTGCAATGTTACTTTCCTTAATTTGTTACCTAGACAAATGTATGCCCTAAATTTCATTACTCAATATAGTTTATTTTTTGGTGTTGCGATTTTTTATGCATTCAGGGTGGCACTGACATTCCTCGATGTACCTGCGTCCGTTTCGTTGGACCTTTCGTCGCCTGCCGGCCGCGGTGGTCTCGCGTTTCTAGGCGCGCAGTCGGGAACCGTGCGACTGCTACGGTCGCAGGTTCGAATCCTGCCTCGGGCATGGATGTGTGTGATGTCCTTAGGTTAGTTAGATTTAAGTAGTTCTAAATTCTAGGGGACTAATGACCACAGCAGTTGAGTCCCATAGTGCTCAGAGCCATTGGAACCATTTGAACTTTCGTCGCCACTTTCCATTGTTCACCCCTCTAGATGGATATCAAAGGTCCTCATAAACCTATTAATTACATCTTGTCATCTGTGCAGAGAACACGCTTCTACTCACCGAATATATGTTACCAGGCAGGTTTTGATTAAAGCAGGTTTTAGCTGATATCAAGATGAATCCTCATCAACGAAGACACACTTCCTTCAGTTTCACGGTAATAGGAAATACAACAAATTTCTTGTAAATAAAGCCAGCCGATAATGACCAGGTACAATCTTGAAATGTTCATAATGGAAAGTAACACAAACAGTTCAGTAACATGGGGGGGGGGGGGGAATCTTGTCTCTGTGGGAGATCACCTTTTGCTATCCAGAAATAAGCGCCTCGCAGTGTTATAAGGAAGTTGACGGTTTGGGGTATATACAGCCTTCACTTGCACTCACATACCTCACAAATCATTCTGCTGAGTTCGCGCCATCGAAGACAGGTTTAATGCTACCTTTATCATTCTTACATTTGTTGTCTCCCCTTCCTTCTTTTGTTTATTATCTTACTACTTGAGCCACTTTTACAAACCATTGACTTTTCATTTAGAGTGTTTGCAAGTAAATAACGCTTGCTGTAGTCCATACTACACTCCTGGAAATGGAAAAAAGAACACATTGACACCGGTGTGTCAGACCAACCATACTTGCTCCGGACACTGCGAGAGGGCTGTACAAGCAATGATCACACGCACGGCACAGCGGACACACCAGGAACCGCGGTGTTGGCCGTCGAATGGCGCTAGCTGCGCAGCATTTGTGCACCGCCGCCGTCAGTGTCAGCCAGTTTGCCGTGGCATACGGAGCTCCATCGCAGTCTTTAACTCTGGTAGCATGCCGCGACAGCGTGGACGCGAACCGTATGTGCAGTTGATGGACTTTGAGCGAGGGCGTATAGTGGGCATGCGGGAGGCCGGGTGGACGTACCGCCGAATTGCTCAACACGTGGGGCGTGTGGTCTCCACAGTACATCGATGTTGTCGCCAGTGGTCGGCGGAAGGTGCACGTGCCCGTCGACCTGGGACCGGACCGCAGCGACGCACGGATGCACGCCGAGACCGTAGGATCCTACGCAGTGCCGTAGGGGACCGCACCGCCACTTCCCAGCAAATTAGGGACACTGTTGCTCCTGGGGTATCGGCGAGGACCATTCGCAACCGTCTCCATGAAGCTGGGCTACGGTCCCACACACCGTTAGGCCGTGTTCCGCTCACGCCCCAACATCGTGCAGCCCGCCTCCAGTGGTGTCGCGACAGGCGTGAATGGAGGGACGAATGGAGACGTGTCGTCTTCAGCGATGAGAGTCGCTTCTGCCTTGGTGCCAATGATGGTCGTTTGCGTGTTTGGCGCCGTGCAGGTGAGCGCCACAATCAGGACTGCATACTACCGAGGCACACAGGGCCAACACCCGGCATCATGGTGTGGGGAGCGATCTCCTACACTGGCCGTACACCTCTGGTGATCGTCGAGGGGACACTGAATAGTGCACGGTACATCCAAACCGTCATCGAACCCATCGTTCTACCATTCCTAGACCGGCAAGGGGACTTCCTGTTCCAACAGGACAATGCACGTCCGCATGTATCCCGTGCCACCCAACGTGCTGTAGAAGGTGTAAGTCAACTACCCTGGCCAGCAAGATCTCCGGATCTGTCCCCCATTGAGCATGTTTGGGACTGGATGAAGCGTCGTCTCACGCGGTCTGCACGTCCAGCACGAACGCTGGTCCAACTGAGGCGCTAGGTAGAAATGGCATGGCAAGCCGTTCCACAGGACTACATCCAGCATCTCTACGATCGTCTCCATGGGAGAATAGCAGCCTGTATTGCTGCGAAAGGTGGATATACACTGTACTAGTGCCGACATTGTGCATGCTCTGTTGCCTGTGTCTATGTGCCTGTGGTTCTGTCAGTGTGATCATGTGATGTATCTGACCCCAGGAATGTGTCAATAAAGTTTCCCCTTCCTGGGACAATGAATTCACGGTGTTCTTATTTCAATTTCCAGGAGTGTATATGAGACCGTAATATAACACGGTGCTGGACCCTGCCATCGAATATTATTATTTGAGAGCAAAAACACGAAGGCTTCATGTACAAAAATCTATTAATGCAATCCTGTGTAATGTGGCTTTCCTCCACTGTTTTTCAGTAAGTTGAATGGCTCTGAGCACTAAGGGATTTAACATCTGACGTCATCAGTCCCCTAGAACTTAGAACTACTTAAACCTAACTAACCTAAGGACACCACACACATCCATACCCGAGGCAGGATTCGAACCTACGACCGTAGCGACCGCGCGGTTCCTGACTGAAGCGCCTAGAACCGCTCGGCCACACTGGCTGGCCTTTCCAGTAAGTTGTCGCGCATTTAATAGAGCATCAGTTGTTACACAGTGTAAGTCTCTGTGTTAGTTGAGATGTTCCAGACTTATTTCAGGAACATTTATGGCATGTGGGAGAATGTAACTTTACTAGTAATTATGAAACATCGAAGAATTTATTCAAACGAGCTTCCTACTTTTGCATTATCCGGCCCTAAAGTTAAAGTATATCAGTATCGAATTATGAATAGTAGACTCCATAATCATACCTTTGAGCAACGGACTACCGGTAGAAGCAACATGAAAAATCTGCCTGACTTCCGAAAACCCATTACGCGCTTAGTTCAGTTTCTGTTTTAAAAAAAAATTGTTATCTGAGTATGCATCCAGTAAAAATTTTGAAATATTACTTCTGTCATGACGTTACAAAGCAACCACATCCTGTTATCCAGAACTAGATAAAATCGCAATGGCGATGATACTATGGTCTATGGACGAGCATGATTTTTTTTTAATTCCTGAAGGTGAATACCAAGAAGCTTCCTCTGAACAGGATATGGATAACCTGTTTTTGTATTTTTCTCGAGTTCCAGCAATCTTTCGAAAAGTGGTTTTCGTACGTTTGTGCAGATAATGCTTCAGCAGTTTTCAGTTGGTCTCTTTCCAGGGAGATGACGCCGAGGACCTTTTAAGTAAAGCAGAGCCATAGTTCGCTGCCACGCCACCCCCAGCGTAGGGCCTGAAACTGTTGATGAACCGCACGGGCCTGGTGGCATCAGCCGCCTATTACACCACAGCTGTCTCCATCAGGCTCGTGGTTTAACTCTCACGCCGTCAGCAATCAGTAGCCACTTACACAGACATTTGTGGTCGTCTTCTACAAAAAAAAAAAAAAAAAAAAAAAAAAAACTGCTTGTTGCCACGGCTTTTCACCCAGTGGTACATACTTCCTCTTCTCAACTGCTGTGGAGTTGACATATATTCGGTTATTTTTATACTACCGAGCCGAATATCAATGACAAATCAAAGTGTGTGCTGAATTACTAATTAAAGGTGGGTAGTATTATTTATTTACTTATAGGTATATATTTATTGACGGTGCTATCAATGACAAATCAAAGATGTGCTGGATTAATAACTGAATATGGGCAATATAATGTATTTATTTATCCTTTTACTGTACTTCAGGCACCCTCTAGGCTCTAAACCGACTTCCTCATTGTGTAAGTACCAATATTTCAGTGTTACCTGATCAATATATATAGTTACAGTTTTAACAACAACAAAAATAGCAATGACTATATGTGTAATAATTTATACAATGAGCCTCCACCAAACGTAAACGTGTGGCAAGTCTACAGAAGAAGTCAATGTGGAAAAATAGACCACTGCCCAGTTGAAGAACTCGAAATATTATGGTCAGGTTCAGATTAGCAGAAGGAATGGAAAGAGGAAAGAAGAAATAGAATTGTATCAGAGAAACATAATGGGCAGTGTGACAGAGATACCAACCCCTATTGGGCTGTAAGAAAACAGCTGGGATATGGCGTGAGGTAAGCTACGCAGACATAATTTCCTCTTAAAATTAGTTGAATTTTGGGCAAGACCCAGATTACAAGGTAATGAAGAATCAAATGGAGAAGCATTTAGTGTTATGGATAGGTACAGCCAAGAAGATTGACGTATTCGATCTAGTATTGGAGATGTGGAATGACGGTAGGCGTTTGGTATGTGAGGAGAGCTACTGAGGCTACCACCGACTGACGAACCGGTAGAGTGAACAGAACGTGATGAACTCCCCTTCCATCCAAACTGAATGTAGGATGGACTGATGTGTTCAATCAACCGACTGTTGCATACTCCCTCACACAAGACTGCATTGGTACCTCGATCCGTGTAGAGTTTCGACTCTGTGAGCTGTGCTGAATTCATTAGAGTAATAATAATTTCATAGGACAACACCCGACCAATTTCCATTTGATTTGTGGTGAAAATATGTTTCTGAATTTTTGAATGCCTGTAACGAGGAGAGAGAGGACTAACTTGTATACTGCCACTCTTCGTTCTTCCAAATATAGGTGCACATACAAATTATGACAATGTCGTTTACTGTTTTCTTGAACCGGCTACTTGATACAAGTGAAAAATATTGGAAGAATTGTTCTACGGTCGTTTATAAATGATCGAGTTTAGGTTCCAATTTAGCGTTGGTGCAACAGTTTCTTACCACAGTTCGTGTCTTTGCAAGAACCGGACACAATTTGGAAGTAAAACCCTGGGTTCCGTGTGTTAGAAGGGTTCACCGTTCTTTAGTGGAGGAGCGAATGCTTGGCCTCGGCCCCTTGTGGACAGACCAAAGGAACCTCGTCTCAGCTACAACTTAAGGCTATGGTGAGGCTTCTTTCCCGTTGCCTCCATCGTTTGGGTTGTGTTATCACACAGTGTGTTAGGAGAGCCACAGTGGAATCCAGAAGAAACGTGAATAGTGAAACGTTGAAGCTGGGAGAGGATTGTTGACGCATGGTATATTTTTTAATAGCAGGCGTTCCAGATTGAATTACAAATATTGTAGGAAGTGACGCGTGGCGGCTTTAGCTTTGGCGGGCATGCCACTCCACTGGCGCCACTAACTACTTGTACAGCCGATATCGATCATGGTCTTATTCCAGGTACAGGGTCTTTGGTCGATGAGCGTTTGTTGCTGGGTTTTGGCGGGCCGTGGTACCGCCATTTAGCGGGAGGCAACGGGCTGGCGAGTTCGTTTTTACGACACTCCTGCTGCCTGGGCGTGGAGCTCGTGAAGCTGCGAGTTGTCAAGTTAGTGGAGCCAAAGTTTACCGTCTGAATTAAATGTTGATAGCGGCGAGTTGCGGGAAGAGCAGCTAACGCAGCGTGCAACTTGGTTAGCAAGCGCCGAGTAAGCCCTGGAGGCTTAAACACTACGTCACCTGCAGATTACCAGCGTGGACTGGAGGCAATAACACACCTGCATGTAATCCTGGAAGTCATGACTCCTTCACACCTGAGAGTGGTTGTGTTTCCACTTTTTATTGGTACCTGTTATTGTAGGCGCACATCTGTGTTAATGTTGAATTAGACTAGTCATGTTCATTAAGCGTCCGAGTGTTTGTGTGGATGGTCACGGGTTGGTATAGCTGATTTTAATTTGTTTATTCCACATCATATTCATTGCAAGCGTATGAATACTTTCTATTATAATCTGAGTTGATGTAATTGGGACTGCAATATAACCTGTGTTGATGTAAATTAACTGTGAAAATAGGGTGTGCCATAGTTTTTGGGTTTAAAGGTGGCTGTAGTTCAAGTCGTCAGTTTTCATTTAATATTGAGGAGCTTCAAGCTCGCGACTTGTATGTGTGGCCGCTTCTGCAATAAGTTAATATTTCTAAATCTTAGATATTGTCGTTTGTAGCCTTAGGTGGGCAGGTTACTGTTTCCTTTCTGATGTATGTTAGCAGGGTAGTTCTGGCAGTGGACGACGCGTTCCTGTTTCCTTAGCCCAGAAGAGAGAAGTGTTTTCTTCCTGCTGTGCAGACACTTCCGTCGTCGCACGAATTCCAGGTTTTCCAACAGCCAGGCGCCTCTAGCAGCTTCCTCGTGTTAGCTCAAGTTAAGTAAATTAGATCGTTTTGTGCTTGCTACGGCGGAGTGTCGTCCTATTAATTCCGGAACCCTTGGTCCATTAAAATATTGAGAGTTGAACAAGCATAACAGCCTTAAGGTGTGTTCTTCAAGTCCGACGTTCCTTGTGACTATATTTGCCCCTTAAAAACTAGCTAAATCTTACATGCCCTTTTTTGCTAATTTTGGAGAACGTTAAATTTTCAAGGCTTTCACTTATGAGAATGAGCTGTTGCCTTTTTCTAACTGCAATCATTAGCTAATGCCATTCACTGTCAAACTTGCATGGCTGCTGTCAGTTTGCTGTCTTAACTGGTTGGTGTATTTCTTACCTTCCTTGCATTTTTAAAGCTTGTATATTTATTGAAGGGTCATTATTAATTTCGCTGCTGTTTTTCACAATTCGGAGTTACGTTTCAATTGTATGCCTTCCCATCTTTTCTTGTATTTTCAGGGGTTCTTCGTTCTATTGCTGAAGGGATTTTATTAAGGTTTGAAATTGTTAAGGGCTTTCCAACGGTCACAATCAGTGACTTGTTATCCTTTCAGTATTTTGAGCGGGCGTTGTCTATTTGTTTATTTTATATATCCTTGTAATTGTAGTTCTTTTAGTGGCAGTCACTTGTAATTCATTTTAGTTTGTGATTCATTTTTATGATAAAACTCAGTTTGTTGAACCATATTACAGTAAAAACTGCACTACGTGATCAAAAGTATCCGTAGAGATGAATGAAAATAACTGAAAAGTTCGTGTCCCACTCCATCGGTAATGCTGGAATTCAATATGGTGTAGGCCTACCCTTAGCCTTGCTGACGAAAGCATCCCAAAGTTGTTCTATAGGATTCAGGTCAGGACTGTGCAGGCCAGTCCATTACACGGATGTTGTTGTTGTGTAACCACCCCACCACAGGCCGTGCATTATGAACAGGTGCTCCAACGTCGTGAAAGATGCAATCGCCATCTCCGAATTGCTCTTCAACATTGGGAAGCAAGAAGGTGCTTAAAACATCAATGTGGCCTGTGCTGTGATAGTGCCACGCAAAAGAATATGGGTGCTAGCCCTCTCCATAGAAAACATGACCACACCATAACACCACCGCCGCCGAATTTTACTATTGGCACTACAAATGCCACCAAGCGAAGCATCGTTTGGTATTTACCGGCGTGATGTATCGCTTGCGGGCAGCTGCTCGACCATGAAATCCACACAACGGTTTTCAACTGATTTCTCACCTCCTGCCTAACTGTCATAGTATTTGCAGTGGATCCTGATGCAATCTGGAGTTCCTGTGTGACGCTGTGCATAGATGTCTGAATATTACACATTACGAACCTCTTCAACTGTCGGCAGTTTCTGGCAGCCAACATACGAGGTCGGCCTGTACGCTCTTGTACTGTACGTGTCCCTTTACGTTTCTTCTTCACTATCACATCGGAAAAAGTGCACCTAGTGATGTTTAGGAGTGTTGAAATCTCGCGTACAGACATATGACATAAGTGACAACCAATCACGTGAAAACGTTCGACGTCCGTGAGTTCCGCGGAGCGCCCCATTCTGCTCTCTCACGATATCTCATGACTACTGACGCTGATATGGAGTACCTAGCAAAAGGTGGTAGCACAATGCACCTAATACGAAAAATGTATGTTTTAGGGTGTTCTGATACTTATGATCCTGTAGTGTGTTTGGTGTGACTTCTTACTTGTATCTGGGGACCCTGTTGTTATGGTATAACTTGCTAAACTTATTTATTAACGAATTGATTCTGTTCAAGATCTTTAAATTATTGTGAGCGCTGTTATTCGTTTTCGACAAAGCTTTTAATCTTCAATCGTAATAATCGTGTTAAGCAAAAAAGTGTATTCCATGAAATAACAAATGACGTAATATGTGGGGGGGACCCTCCATGTGTTGTGAGGTGTCAGGTAGTTTTAGCATCATGATACATTTTCTACATGAAACTTCGTTCCTTTACTGATAAAGCTCTTTTCCTGGATACTTTTTGTACATTATGGGATTCAGTCATTGTGACCTGAACTCTTCTTTCGTCAGCGGCGTATGAAACATCCCAGTGCATTTAATCTATCGACGTAACTACTCCGAAACTACTGGTTACACTTTCGTTAAAAGAAAAAGTGAACTTTCGGTACTGGTTCACAGTTATAATATGACTTATAACTGCTTTGTTGGCATGACACGAATGGTAAGCAGTTCTACCTGTTGCAGACACGAAACCATTCTCTCGGGTATCACTGAGAATCGTCTATAATTACAAACATAAAATTTCGTTACTTTATAATGAGGAATTCAAGTGAAACATAACTACAATGTTTTACGAAGATTATTTTCTGCAGAATGCTTTTCATCAGTGCAGAAACGTCGGAAGCGATTGGTAATAAAACAAGATAATGAACACAGAAGAATGTTGCATCTACAAGTAAACACTGCTAGTTTTGTTTTATGCAGGTTCCCAGCTCGGACAACGCCTTTAGTACAAAAGCGTATCACCAAAACCGTATACTTCGTCCAAACGAAGATTTTCAGCACATTACTATAGTATTTTGGCTAGTTATTGTCCGACATTCTGTTTTAGGCATATCAGACTGTCTCGATCTACTGATACATTGCCGTTGTCACAAGTCAATCCACGATGCACGCAGTTACAATCTTCCAAGAGCCTTTGGATGATCATCTTTCACTAGTTAGAAGAATCTCATGCGGATTCCTAAAATTACAATGTAACCATTTGTTACGCACTGTAGTAATGAACGAAAAATAAAAGCCATACAAATAACTAAGGACTACAGTAGAGCTAAAACCTAAAAGTTGTGAGTGCATAAGAAACAAGCCCTACCACAACACTGTACTGAATTATTATAATTATTAATTCACAGCTTTTCAGTAAATTTCACGTATACCAACTGAAGCTGTCAGACCATTTCGGAAACTCAGAATGCTGTAATTCACGATAAAGGTCTACTTACGAAAACTGAAGCACTCTACTCGCTCAATTGGGCGAAAACTCTCAGCAGTGAGGCCAGTGGACAACGGTTGTAACTTAGGGAACACTTTACTTTCGACTGTTCTGGCAAGAAGAGTTACTTTGTGCCTGTCGTCAAGCGGATACGGCATGGTCTTTCGTGTACTTTTAGTATGCGCGAAGTTTTGTCAGCAAGAGCCAGCAAACCTTTCGTGTGGCTACCTATTTCAGCTACACATGATTTTACGAACGCTGTTACATTAAACAAGAAAAACTAACGTTAATTTTAGTCCCAATAATTAGGTTACCAAAGTTTTTTGATATGTTACAGCTAACAGTTTCGTACGCATCGAAAAATTGCCATCTGCACGACCGGTAACAAAACAATAGCGACAAGTTTTAAAGGGTTAGAGGAAGGATCTTAAGAAAATAATGTTAGGAATCCACCACAGGTACCCTTGACAGGAATGCAAGACAGGAATCCACGACTTGAATGTCATGTATCAACACTGTCTTTCATAGTTATGTATTATTTATGCGCTGACAGAAGGCACGCGGTGTTGTTGTTGTTGTTGGTGGTGCTGGTGATGATGGTATGTACTGGGCGCTCAACAGCGAAGTCATCAGCTCGCGTACACAACTAAAAAAGTACAAATGTGTGTATGAGGTGTAAGCAGCACGCAACAAAACGCAAATTAAAAAATGTAATCGCATCCATGACTTTCTCACTCATGCTGTCACACAAAGCAGCAAAAGACATATGTCTCAGGGCATTATGTCGGTAAAATACACAGACTATACCCACACTACATCTAAAATAGTGGAACAAGGAAATATGCCTACAAAATTAGCTGAAAAATAAACGATGAAGCAACCATCCTAGAAACACATTAAGATCTTCTATCTAATACAGCAGTGAGAAGACCAGGCATCTAACAGAATGTTAAAATACGAACCACATTCGATATATTATCTCCAAAAATAGAGGTGAGGTCAATTGGTAAGTGGGTTGCTGCCCTCAAGCCCTCGTATAAAACACGTTCAGTTGAAATGAGTACAGAATCCTGTACACAAGAACCGCATACTGGCGGGTCTTATAAGCGGAGGTGCACTCCATGCCTCAGAAGACAACCTGGGGGCGCGTTATAGGTACTTTCTCCCGTCGCAGTGACCAGAAGCAGGTGCGCCATTGTCGTGTCGCTGGTTTTACGGGGCGCAGCTTGTTGTTCTAGGACCCTCAACACTCATCCTCCCACAGACTTATTACATGTAGGCAAGCGGAGATCCTCACCAAGCACCTAGCCGCGTCCTGTACGCGCTGTGGTATGGAATAAATCCTCACCTGGCTCAACAGAACTTAGTCAAAGTCAGATTTGTTACAGGTAGTTGGTTTAACAGGATGTGTGTGCCAGTACAATTGGATGACATTTCCGAATATGAGTTAACCAAAGGGTCTTAGCGACCCATACCCACAGTGTGAATAATCCGTGAGTGATTAAAAAGAACGGAATAACATTTTCGGCTAATGGTAGTGATTAAATGAATAATCCTGTAAACAATCGTATCAACAGAGATATTGAAACAACTATGGTTTTTTAAGAGGAGCAATGTTATTTTTAACGACAAACCGCTTGAAAAACCGAGTACGCTAATAAAACTCTCGTTAATATTGGCAATTAATCTTTTCTTAGAAGTATCTGATGCTTGAACGGAAGTTGAATAGCAAGTCAGCAATGATCGGCCATTTCAATGTAATGTCCACAACGTGCAGAATTCATATCAGCCTCTGTAGCTACTTGTATCAAGAAGGTTAGCGCTATTAACGTGTATTTATTCTTGGCCGTGCTTTATAGGACATAAATATATCTTCAGGTTTGATTCTTCGGGAGTTTTACAACAGGCTTAGGAAAACTTTTTCGAACAAACATGTTGAGATACACATGTTGAACAGCTTTTGTAGAAAATTTTGAAGAGTTGAAATGCTTGACACAAGGGCGGAGCCTAGCAAGGGAGCATTGTTTTAGGTTTTAATACCGCAATAATCGATTCCTATAGTCTCACAATTGAGTTTTTCTGTTTTTCTAATTGTGTGGTGAAAAGGTTTAACGTAAACATTAACAATCGTTTTATCGCTATATTCGTGTTTCAAAAGTTTTGTAGTAGTACGAAGCTTAGACTATTCGATTAGAAGGGGATAACACGCCTGTTTGTAATGCAGTGGCTTTGTCACTAATACTTATGATACGTCACGCACTTGTGCCAGCCGTAAGTGACTTGTAGACTCACAGCTGATGAGGCACCAGTGGCCCCTGTCCGTAGAAGTGATGTCTACACTGTTCTGCGAGAACATTATAAGCACGACCTACTATCGATATAAACCCATCCAAGCTATAGCAGCGTCGCCTGGAGAGTTATGACTGCCAGTCAGAGACACGGACGATGCAAGCAGTGTCGGTGAACTTGCTGTCTGTGTGTAGAACTGGTACGGCGCACCATCCGAGTTTGACCGACGGCGGATTGCAATGGCCCTGAGGCTCGGCACGAGCTTTTTGAAACTGCACGACTTGTCGGGTGTTCGAGGAGTGCTGTGGTGAGTATATTCAACACGTGGCGAAACCAAGGTGAAATCATGCCCAGAGAACTGGGGATGGGTCAGATCAGAAGGCGAAGTGTAACGGAACTAACAGCAGACTATAATGCTGGATATGTCACATGTGAGTATGGACACATAGTGCAGCGAACACTCCTAATGACGGGCTTCCGCAGCTGACGACCCATGAGTGTGCCAATGTTGACACCACGACAACGTCCGCCTCCGGTAGCTGAGTGGAAAAAAAAGTGGTCAGCGCGACAGAATGTCAATCCTAATTGCCCAGGTTCGATTCTCTGTTTCATTATTTCATCCCCATTGACGCGGAAGTCGCCAAAGTGGCGTCAAATCCTAACACTTGCTCCCGTTGAACGGACTACCCGACAGGAGGCGCTAGTTATTCGACATTTACATTTACGACGGCATCGGCACCTACGACTGGAATGGCCATGTGACTGTCGGCACAGGACATTGGTGCAGTAGTAGAGCTTTGTATGGTCTGATGAATTCCGATGCCTCGTGCATCATGCCTAAGGGAGAGCGCGAATCCGTCTTCCCCCAAGGAAACAGCTCCGTGACAACTGTACTGCGGGATGGAGGCGACCTCGTGGAGACTCTGTTATGCTCTGGTTGACATTCACGTGGGCATCCATGAGTCCAGCAGAGCTCGTATAAGGTATCATGATCACGTATACCTCTGCATGATAATCAAGGTTTCCCGACGGCAGTGACATTTTTCAACTAGGTAATGCACCCTGTCACAAGGTAGGGAGAGTGATTGAGTAATTCGAGGAACACAATGGCGAGCTCCAACTAATGTGCTGAAACCCAAACTGGCCAGATCTGAACTCTTCGTTGATCCATTATGGATCGTGGGACGACGGCTGGCATGAACTTATTGATGCAATAATTTACCAACAGCCGTATGTATCGTAGAAATTTATTTTATTTTATGAACTTCTATGTGCTACCCGTTTCGGAATTACATTGATGCCATCTTCAGGCCCCACTCGTCACAGTCGTAAAATCGCTATACACGGAAGGAGCCGTAAAACTGGATCCGTGAATCAATCGTCCTGCAACAGCTCTTGGTGGCCAGACTCAGTCTGAGTCACCTGGCATCAATGTAATGCCGAAACTGGTAGCACATAGAAGTTCATAAAATAACATAAATTTCTACAACACATAGGACGGTAAATTATTGCATCAATAAGATCTGAACTCAGTCGAACATATCTAGGGCATGACTTAAGGTGCCGTTATAGCTCATCTGCTCCCTTCACGGAATTTATGGGAACTGGGTGTCTTGTGTGTGCAGATGTGATGCGAACTCCCTCCAGTCACCTATCAAGGTCGCACTGCTTCCATGCCACCACGCGTCACCGGTGCTATCTCTCAAAAGTGGACATACCGGCTGTTATGTAGGTGATCATGGTGTTCTGGCTGCCCAATGGAACAAATCGGCGTGTGTTGTAGTAACACCAGAACTTTGACCGGTGCCTTCCAAACACAGAGCTGGGCGAGAACTGTTTTGCAGAGACATTTTTCTCTCGTATTTCGCCCTGGATAGCACACCGGTGCAATACTCTCCGGGCCCTTGTCCTGTGTATTTGATATTGGTCTATTAAAATAGAACGAATGAACAGATTTGCCGAGATTACAGCAAGCTACATGTACATGACCGTAAGCCGCGACAGTATTGAAGTCAGATAAAATCATATAACTTTCGCGTTACATCTCGCATGTAGACTTGTCATGAATAATACCGTTCCTTTGTTCTCGTTTATCAGCTACTTTCCCATCGCGTGGTGATCGATAACCGTCTCGGAGTGAACAGTGTATAAATTCAAGTGTCTCACAAACAGATTCACCCACTCGCTAAGCTTTTTCTACGCGGTTACTAAAATAATTACTTTTTTGTATAATTTGCACCTTAATGTTTGGAAGGGATATTGGATGATCTTAACCGTTGATCTGCGTATCAGATTCGTTCCGATAATCTACTTGATTTTTCATATGTTTGGATTTTGTGAATTATTTCTTATACCTTTCTTTTGTTCACAAATTCCAGAAAGTGTACCCTACCTCAATGTTTGAATAATTAAATCCTTTGAGAGACTCACCCGTTTACTTTGCCATTTGCTCCGGGGATGCAGTGCAGGATTTATCTTCCATATAAAATTTCCAGCAAATCCAGTAAAGCCTTGGGAAATGCAACTCTTGAAGTTGAATGACTGCAGTGAGGACGTCATCGCAAATTATTGCGTCCATCATACAAGCTGTATATTTTCGTATTATCAAGTAGTGTATGTGAAAGATGATACACACATCTCTCCTGTACTAATGGAGAGAATAAGACGCGATTGTATAACACTTTAAATCAGTACTGTATGAGTTTTGTAGTTAATTTCCTGATTCAACACTGGACTGGGTTGCTTCCGATTAACTCCCCTTCCGTTGCGCTTTGCGTACGCTTTGTCATTTTCGAACTCAATTTTCGTTGTCAGATAGCTTAATTAATGGGTCATATTAACACTATCTGGTGGTATATTTCGCAGGATAAGCCAGGTACATAATCGTGTATGAACACTAACTTACAGCTTCAACAGAGGTGTAAGGTTTACGCGATTCATTATCTCCGTTGATGTAGGTGTATTCCGCATGCAGCAGATTTACATGTGCTTCTGCGTACTTTCAAAGTCGTGCTACGTGATAAGCGACTCATCTGGTTTTTGTATACACGGAGGTTTTGAGATTGCAAAATCGAGTCACAATTACAAAAACACTGGCATGGGCACACGCAATGATTCCGTTGGGGAGTTTGTTCTAAAGTCAGTGTATATTCCCGCGAGACAAGCTGCCCCACAACTGTTGTAATTGGTCCTCGGTACCCTGCATACTGTCTGTAGGATAGAGATAACGTCCGAGCTGATGTCACTTCTGTTCCGTCGAGAACAGATATTTGGGTCTTGCCGGCCATCGTAGTTCCTCAGCATCATGCAGACACTTCAAAGTGACGTGTCCCAGGTGTGGATAAGAATCGTCCTCTTGAAAAATTGCACCATGATTCTGTGACTTGAGAGGTAACACATGAAGGCTTAGAGCCTCTGTGACTTACCGTTTCACCACCACAGTCCACTGAACAACTACCAGCCGTGACCTGCAGTCATTCACGACAGCTCCCTACACCGTGGCCCAGGAGTAACACCGCTGTCCCTCTCCAAAGAATGAATCTTCTCTGGAGGTCACCGTTGTACTCACTGATTATGGTAATCTGAGATAGTGTACAACCATGATTCATCGCGGAACACAATGCGTAGCCGTTCTTCAGCAGCTCATGCTTCCTGGTCAAGTCATCATTTCAAATGCAGCTGCTTGCTCGCCTCCTTAATGGCCGCCTATATATCTGTGTGGGATGACACAGTTTTAATTTTGTATGGTTTCCGTTACTTCTCGGATGGGAAGCGCCGAGGTTAAGGGGCTACATTGTGTTTGATGGCCGGCCGCGGTGGTCTAGCGGTTCTAGGCGCTCAGTCAAGAACCGCGCGACTGCTACGGCGAAGGTTCGAATCCTGCCTCGTGCATGGATGTGTGTGATGCTGTTAGGATAGTTAGGTTTAATTAGTTCTAAGTTCTAGGGGACTGATAACCACAGATGTTAAGTCCCATAGTGCTCAGAGCCATTTGAACCATTTTTTGTGCTTGATACTCAGTTCGATGCTGATCACTAGTGGTCAGACGTGGTCTACGGGCTTGCCCTCGCGATCCAATGCCACTGTCATTGCACGATTCGTCCTGCTGGCCAAACAGAAACCGACAATGTAGCCTCTTACTATAATAGTAGCTGATGACGCTATCTCATACGAGTACGTGGGACCTTCGTGTCGTTCGTAATCTGACGCTCTTCACCTGCCTTATGTACTCTAGCAAATCTTGTGACAACACTGAACATGAACAACACTAAATGCACACGGGCGGAGTTCTTCCTGTATAGCCTATTGCAAGTATAATTACTTACATAGTGCCAAAGGTGTGAACATGCAAGAACTTTCATTGTCATCCAGGCATCCCTTCTGAGTGTTTAATTTCTTCTGTCAGGCTGTGTATGCGTGGTGCACGTACCAACATCAAATGCCTGCAGAACCGTGATGGATGTAGGCAATATTGTAATACAGTCATGAAAGACAAGTTTCTCAAAAAAGTCTCCGTTTGTCTTTATGGTTTGCTGAAGTGTCACGGAGTGGCTTCAGTTACACTCCTTGACGTTTCCTGCAGAATGATGCTTATTTCACGTCTAATGGCATTCACAATTTCATCAATTGCCTAAAACCAGAGTACGTAATCCAGAACTGTTAAATGTAGGCAACTGAATGGTCACATCACATTGCGAAAGCGGAATGAAGGAAGATTTGGAAACTTTTGTCGGAGTGTTCTGTGAGATGTTACGCCGTCCTTCTGAAACCAAGTTCTAACCAGCAGTCTTCAAGCATACAATTCCAGAATTAGGATATTCTGAAATATCACACAGTAACAGTCGGCATTTACCGTTATTATAGTCCTATGTCATCATTAAAAAAATAATGATCCCACACATGCCATCTGCAAACCAAACCACAAACTTTGGTGGTGACTTGGGGTTTTCGTGTAAATTATGTCGATTTTTCTATGACCATTTTTGAAGTATTGTTTATTAACATATGTACTGACGAAAAATTTGCTTCATCGGACATCTGCAGATTTTGGAGTAGCAGCGGGTTCTCAGTTAACCATTGCGAGAATGTCGGTGCAGTTGGCGAGCCACTTTTGCCTCTCAGTATCTCTCAGCCCTTGAATCACTTGTAATTTGGATGGATGAAACATCAAATCATCCGTTAAGTGGCCTAACAATTGTAACAAGAGTTTTAATGTTTGTAGATGTCACCATAAACCACAGACACTGTGTTCAAACGATATACGTACTCTGTGGTTCTCAAACGTTCTAACACTTCTTTCCGACATGGTGACTGCCGGTTCAGAGCATTTCTAGTGACCCTGCACTTTTCAACCACCTGGGAGAACAGGGTCCCTCAGGAACAGCCAAATGGCGAGGTTATTGCTTGCTGTCATAAATGCAGTGAAATAGTATATCCAGAAACTATCAAAATCTATTTCTTAGTAAAGTTTCATAAGCGTTACACACATTCCTTGTACAAGGTGAATATTAATAAAACTGACAAACTGCAGCAGGCACGGATTCCTGACTCGAAACGGAGTAAAAAAGGCCCTATGAACATCTGTCCCAAAAAGGACACTGTGCGTGCAACGGCAACAAATGGTCCCAAATCAGTAGAGTTTCCTCGCATCCATGTCACAACATATGTTCAAAATGGTTTCCGCAGCACGCGGTGCTCGAATTCATATGTAGTATCATGAATTGCAACGCTCTTTTACACGTTCTGGCCTGGCTCCGAATAGTGTCACACGTGTAGTCAACACACAGTTGAAGAGCTGGCTCAACACATACAACGCTTTTCAGATGCCCTCAGAGGTAAAAGTCTGCTGCTACAGGCAATTCACCCTCCATTCGACGGTCTGGAGAAGATGCTGAGGCGTCGGCGAACTGCAAAGCAGCTGTGTTGTGGTGTTCCGTCAAACAGAGACCACATAACATGTCGTATGGCAAGGCATTTTCTCGACAAACCCAGACAGGGTATTCTACAGGACGACCGTATCTCTGTGGAATAATAACCGGCCCTAGTATGTTGTCGTCAAGAATCACTGCCCACACATTGATGATGAACCGTTACTGATGTGAGACGCCTCAGGCAGTCCTCATAGATTTTCTGTAGCCCACGCAGATGATGATTATGCACATTGATGATGCCAGCCCTGATATTTCGTCGGCAAAGAGGACTGATGTCAGAAATCTCTTAATTGTGGTGGTCTGGTGAGAAAACTACCGACGAAACTCTTCCGGTAGAGGTAAATCCGCTGCTGGTAATCCTTGCACTTGTTGCAGATGAGACGGATAGTAGCAGTTGACATACAGCATACACATAATCGTACTTTAGTTTACTCCATGGTGGCGGGTCACTTACCTGGAGCTTGTGCAAGTGTTCTGAAATCTGCTTTCGAAGGACACAGTGGATCAGGTTATGGTTGAGGAAATGGCGAAGATCAGTTGCTGTTAGTTGCACAAACATGCAAACTTTATTTTGCTACAACACTTAATCACACATTCCTTTCAAAGAATTCGGAAACAATACGGCTGAAAGCCAGAAATTAAGTTATTAAAATGGCCTAAGGAATACACACGGATAAAGGCCCTGGTTACAAAATACACTCCTGGAAATGGAAAAAAGAACACATTGACACCGGTGTGTCAGACCCACCATACTTGGTCCGGACACTGCGAGAGGGCAGTACAAGCAATGATTACACGCACGGCACAGCGGACACACCAGGAACCGCGGTGTTGGCCGTCGAATGGCGCTAGCTGCGCAGCATTTGTGCACCGCCGCCGTCAGTGTCAGCCAGTGGAGCTCCATCGCAGTCTTTAACAATGGTAGCATGCCGCTACAGCGTGGACGTGAACCGTATGTGCAGTTGACGGACTTTGAGCGAGGGCGTATAGTGGGCATGCGGAAGGCCGGGTGGACATACCACCAAATTGCTCAACACGTGGGGCGTGAGGTCTCCACAGTACATCGATGTTGTCGCCAGTGGTCGGCGGAAGGTGCACGTGCCCGTCGACCTGGGACCGGACCGCAGCGACGCACGGATGCACGCCAAGACCGTAGGATCCTACGCAGTGCCGTAGGGGTCAGCACCGCCACTTCCCAGCAAATTAGGGACACTGTTGCTCTTGGGGTATCGGCGAGGACCATTCGAAACCGTCTCCATGAAGCTGGGCTACGGTCCCGCACACCGTTAGGCCGTGTTCCGCTCACGCCCCAACATCGTGCAGCCCGCCTCTAGTGGTGTTGCGACAGGCGTGAATGGAGGGACGAATGGAGACGTGTCGTCTTCAGCGATGAGAGTCGCTTCTGCCTTGGTGCCAATGATGGTCGTATGCGTGTTTGACGCCGTGCAGGTGAGCGCCACAATCAGGACTGCATACGACCGAGGCACACAGGGTCAACACCCGGCATCATGGTGTGCGGAGCGATCTCCTACACTGGCCATACACCTCTGGTGATCGTCGAGGGGACACTGAATAGTGCACGGTACATCCAAACCGTCATCGAACCCATCGTTCTACCATTCTTAGACCGGTAAGGGAACTTCCTGTTCCAACAGGACAATACACGTCCGCATGTATCCCGTGCCACCCAACGTGCTCTAGAAGGTGTAAGTCAACTACCCTGGCCAGCAAGATTTCCGGATCTGTCCCCCATTGAGCATGTTTGGGGCTGGATGAAGCGTCGTCTCACGCGGTCTGCACGTCCAGCACGAACGCTGGTCCAACTGAGGCGCCAGGTGGAAATGGCATGGCAAGCCGTTCCGCAGGACTACATCCAGCATCTCTACGATCATCTCCATGGGAGAATAGCAGCCTGCATTGCTGCGAAAGGTGGATATACACTGTACTAGTGCCGACATTGTGCATGCTCTGTTGCCTGTGTCTATGTGCTTGTGGTTCTGTCAGTGTGATCACGTGATGTATCTGACCCCAGGAATGTGTCAATAAAGTTTCCCTATCCTGGGACAATGAATTCACGGTGTTCTTATTTCAATTTCCAGGAGTGTAGAAGAACTGAGGGCTTAAGACCTGGATAACAAGAATTTCAGTAAGAAAATTTTGAAAGATTTTAAACAAATGATATTTCACATAAAGTTCGGCTGAGGGCCGTATACTGTACATAGAAAAAATCAAGACTTAAGGCCTGGATAGCACAATTTAAGATAGAAATGAATATTCTCAAATTTTCAAATGATTTTTCAAATATTAATTTAATTCGGCTTAGGGCCTTATCTTAAAATATTTCACGTATATGTTCTGCTGATGGCCACATAGTGAGCATTAAAACAACTGAATTAATACACGGCTGAAGGCCTAACACAATACATGAGACTAAAAGAAAATATCAATCCAAAACAAGAGAATTGTGGTGCTCATAAGTGTTCCAAGTGTCGGGCTGGGGAGGTAACTCTTAACATAAGTTTAGATGAGACAGGCAGCCAAAAGTAAGATTAAATAATCGGACAGCGACGCGACCCACGGACAGCTAATGGACCGTTCAACAGCCTAATCGTTCGCTTCCGCCCGACCAACGGCACGACAACCGAAAGTATCAGTGAGGACGATGACACCAGCAGCACTACGTCTTCGAAAATGGTGTTTAAATACAACGAAGGCACAATAATTACTCAAAAATATAAACAAACACTGAAGCGTGTCAAACTTCAAGCCTTGCCGGACACCAGCAATAAGGCGAGGAAACACACACTCGCTGCTCTTTCCCAGATGACCGACTGCCTACTCCAGTACGCAGGCAGCATTCATAACTGCTCGGTGGAAATCACAGAAGCTACACACAGTTCCGAGTAAACACTTCTTCCCAATAACTTCGATAATGCTAACACCAATCGCAGTGGAACACCACGAAGAAATCACATGTCGACACACACAGAGTTTCCATAAGCGGTCGGCGATCAAATACAAGTCGTCCGATGAGACGACGGACCGAACGACCAACCAACGGTCGTTCCCGCTCCAGTCTCTTTGGGTCGGGCAGTACATGTGTGTCGCCAGCGGTCGGCGAGTACTGGCTGTCCGCACCTCACTGGCGCTCCATCCTGACTGAACCCCCGACACACGACGAGCCGGAAATACTAGCGGTCTCTTCAAAGATGATACGGCAGTATTGTTATCGATACGCACTTCTGCTGCCAGTCACGGGCAGGCAAGCCAGCAACTTCTCCGAATCGGGTGTGCTCACAATTTGCCGACTCCATGAATGTTTGTCTGAAAGGACGCATGGGCACACAGACGTTCAAAAATGAACTGAAATGTTGTGTGATGTAGCTGGTGTCTGTGAGGGTACTTGTTTTAGTACAGTCGTCCAGCTTCGAGATCATTTCCATCTGTTTGGCCGTATGCAAACACCATGTCGGCTTGTTCACGCCATGAATACCGGTCCATTTTGCTGCTTATAATGCGCAGCGTGTAACACACAAGGGACATACGGCACGTGGCCAGAGGAACGTTCATTCGTCAGCGCCGTCTATTACATCTACGATGACTTTCTGAGTACCTGTCCATAGGAACGTCTTTCCTCTATTTCCAGTCGGGTATGCGTCCTGGCAATTTGTTGGATGTATTAAAGTATTGTCGAGTTCTGCTTATACACATTGGGGGTGCTGACATCTCGTGCAAGATACAAGAAATGTCGGACTCAAAATTTTCTGCCGATAGGCAACTATAGAGCCCAGTAATTGCAATATGTTCGGAAAATATCTGAAGAAAGTACAAAATTATAATCTGCAATTGGAAGTGCCTCGCAGGTGAGGGAAAAGTAAAAGAATTAGGAATCAGTAGCGTAAGCAGACAGGTAAGCGTGCCTTAGCTGCAGACAGTTGCGCCGTGCCGTTTCCTTTACCTGCTCACAGTAATTTCGCTTCCTGGCACGGTCGCCAACTCGCCGGGAAAAGGGGCCATCCCGCCGCCGGGGCACGCAGCCCTGAGACCTCGCGAGGCCGCGGCAGTAGGCCCCATTTGCCGCGCGGTACTTTTCGCGCCGTTTAATTTATTCGGAACGCGGCGTGCGGTGCACGGCGGCACGGCGGCACGGCTGCAATAAGGTCGGACGGCCGCCTTAATATCCGGCTGCAGTGTTATTTCACGCCGCCCGCTACCAGGGATTTCATTTCCTTTCGCACCGGGGACTGTGAAAGCGGCGGGTGGAGAGGGGGGGCCCGTGCCGAGCAGGAGGGCAGAGGTCATTTTGCGGGTGGGCAAATTGCGTCCGAACATGTTCTCGCCATTCCCATCACATTACTTCTCATTAGCGTCGCCGACCAGGTAGAACACCGACTCTGCCTCTCTCTCTTTGTCGCTCACTGCTCCTGAAACAGCTATGCGACTGCATTCGCAATACTTTTATTACTCTTTAACGAAACATTCCTCTCAAGATAGTGCTTTCAACCCTTCTGTGTGTCTAACGTATTAATATTTCAAAGCCGCTCAGCCACACGTACTTCTTATGAAGTGCGGTACTTCTATGGTTCGGAGACCACCCTAAATGTAATGTATGTTAAAATAATTTTCGTTTTCACGTTTAAATCATCTCAGAGTTTATTGATGATACTTGGCCTTGCCACGCAACACGAAAATAACAGTTCTAGACGGTCGAAATCCGTAACAGGGAAACATAAATCTGATTTCGTCTGGAAACTAAAATCACTTTATTCGTTCATGTGAGAAATAAATCGCTTGATTATGTAAAACGCCGGCCGCGGTGGTCTCGCGGTTCTAGGCGCGCAGTCCGGAACCGTGCGACTGCTACGGTCGCAGGTTCGAATCCTGCCTCGGGCATGGATGTGTGTGATGTCCTTAGGTTAGTTAGGTTTAAGTAGTTCTATGTTCTAGGGGACTAATGACCGCAGCAGTTGAGTCCCATAGTGCTCAGAGCCATTTTTGATTATGTAAAACAACAATTTTCATACTATTACAAGGGCAGATGGAAATGTCTGTGGTACTTATGAAAGCATTATCAGACAGAATACGCAGAATGTGCTGCGTTATATCTCCAACTTAATCAATGAGGTGTTACAATTTTATCGACCTCTCCTTTTCTGTGTATCTTTTCCCACTTCCCCTGTGCTGTACATTTTCATTTCTCTTTCCAAAGTTGAAACTGAATTCACTTTCTACCATAGCTATGCGCCGAGAATAAAACGGTTGCTCAGTGCATATCCCATCTTCTTTCGCCTTTGGACGTGTATGTTTCGAGTTCTTTCCAATCCACGCCTTTTTTGAGAATATATTTTTCTTAATTAGAGTTTAGTTATATCTCTCAATTACACGCCATTCTCCTATTTAGAGTATCCAGAAGTGCTTGGAACTTTCAGCGTGACTACTTTCCTTGCACCGTTGCAGAAACTTCGTGCGCAGATTCTCCTCGATACACTTGCCAGCTTCATATTACCAGTCAGACGGGCATACTCCTCTTAATACCTTTCATTCAAATGTTATCTCCTTTATAACTTTGCTACTGACTGTGGATCAATGTTGTTTTCTTTTGTAGAGTGTATAGGTTTTTAGAGCACATGCCCGCGAAAGACAAAGATTCTGAGTTCGAGTCTTGGTGCGGCACACGGTTTTAATTTGCCAGGAAGTTTCTTGCGTTTTAAATATTCATCTTATAACTCATTTTCAAGAAAGTATGTATTGTAATAATTTTACTCTTCCTGAAAGTGTTGCAGTGTCATCCACCTTCCTCTCCCTAAACTTTCTCTCTCAAAATTTTTCCTCGGTTTCCTCTTCTTCTTGTTGAACTAAATTACACTGGAGATAGGTCTCAGTCCGGACTCGCTACCTTGTCAACCACTGCTTCGCTTTAATATCCTTCTACTCTTGTAACAGCAGAATGGTTCCTGGATACGTTGTAAATAACTTTTCGCTCTCTGTAGTTTACCCCTACCGCCTTCTGAATTTCAAAGACTGTAGTCCAATTAACATCATCCATAGATTTCACTAAAGCTACAAATACTGTACACTTCAGTTTATTTACCTTATACTCTAAGATGAGTCGTGGGTCAGTATTGTCCCAGATGTTCCTGCCCTTCTGAGTAACCCAGACCGATCTTCCTACGATCAGTGTATACCAGTATTTCTATTCGTTTTTATGGAACTCGTGTCAGTATTTTGCTACTATGGCTTTTTAAAATGTTAATTCTATAAAATTCAAACCAGCTATTATATACTTACTGTCATTCTTACTTCTTGCCTTTGCCTACTTCATTTGCTCCATTTTTAAAGCAGGTTATATTTAATGCGAACAAAAATCAGTAAAATCCGATTAAAATTCTAGAACACTCGTTTTGGGCTCATTGTCTATCGTCGGATAAAACGTGAAGCTAATTACATCAAGCGATATTCATAACATTTAAAAGTGTTTAATTTATGTAATAAGGCTATGTAGAATCTCTCATATTTTAAGAATATACAAAAACCATAATTATTCATCAGCTTGTATCAGCCGCGTTAATGCAACTTAGGAACTTAGTGAGCATCCACAACGCGCTCCAACACTTCTAGAATCAGAGGTAGTTGTCACCTTCTCAAGAATAGGATACACAGCCACAACCATATAATGCCGAGAGCCGTACGTCGCCAATGGATATTTCTGTGACCAATGATGAACCAGTACAGCTGAAACCATATTTTCAAGGCTACAAACCAGAACATGCGTCCGTTGAGTGTCCGCCAAAGACTTAACACTCAGCTGATGTGACAAGTTCTAAATGGTTCAAATGGCTCTGAGCAGTATGGGACTTAACTTCTGAGGTCCTCAGTCCCCTAGAACTTAGAACTACTTAAACCTAACTAACCTAAGGACATCACACACATCCATGCCCGAGGCAGGACTCGAAACAGCGACCGGAGCGGTCGCGTGGTTCCAGACTGTAGCGCCTAGAACCGCTCGCCCACCTAGGCCGGTTATGTGACAGGAATATTACTTATGCACGTAGTGTAATAAGAGAAAGATAAAGTGAACGTAGGTTGAATCGCGTTATTCAACGCTCCCTGTAGTGCTTAAGAGTATGAATACTTTTTTTTATTTTCGTTCCTTGGTCGAGATGGGCAAGGAGGAGTGTTGAGCTAATTTTGTAAGTCTGCTCCCGGAGAAATGGAATTCCACAAGGAGTTTAAACTTTCAGATACTTAGGGATTCCCGGTTACACCTCTTGTCTTACCACTTAGTTAAACCTAGGTCAGAAAAAGAGCATTTGGAATACGTTTGTTAATTTGCTTGTTACATTAAGCCGCTCTCAAGAAGAATATGTAACTTCGTCACACTCTTGCCTTTGTCGCAAATTATATTCCAGATGACACATACAATTGTGAGCTTCCTCGCTTTGAAACTCGTAGCACAAGCTCACTCGGCTAAGGCTTTAAGCTGGGGCGTCGGAGGCAAAGGAACTGATTACCTGCTTGGCAAGGATGGTCAAATCTACGACCATGTTTTAAGAGTAGCTCGCTGTGTGTCTAACAGTCAGGTCTCGCACGGTCACATTAAGCACAGCAGTTAATCTTTCTGGAATTAGTTGGTTTCAAAAATAATTCTGCTCTCGTAATTTTCCTACTGTTGGCACGTTTCTCGAAATAAAACATTTATGAGAATATATAATTTATAATAAAATGAGATGGATGATAAATCATTTAGGTTAATTAGTGGTAGGTCATACCAAATGTTTGAATTTACGGCGAATTAGTTCTACTCTTCCAATACATACACAATAAAATGTAATAGGCTCTCTGCAAAATAGTATGCAAGTAAAGCATAAAATAAACTACAGTGCCAGAATAAGTACAGATAAAATTACAAATTTGCGATATAAGTGCTAGCAGATTATCTCAATTGAACTAGTCATATCAAATTTACACCTAGCTAATATACATAGAGTTAAAGTTCAATAACATGAGAAATAATTCCTGCAACTATTCACAGAGTCTTTCCGGTTAACCTGTAACAATCCACCAAAACAGCATAAATAATTCTAAATAATCCTCTTCTGTACATCGTTAGACAGAAGTTAGAGATGCAATTGGTAGCCAGATTATAAGCTCAACTCTGTAGCGAATTTTCCTGAGTCCCCACAGAAGTTGAAGTATCGAGCACTTACCACCCATATTCTACCACTACAGTAGTTCATATCAACCAGACAGACACTCACACACATGTTTCCTCCTCTCTTGATCGAAAGCGAATGACAAACAGCAGCTCTCAGCACCGCCTTTTAGGTCTTTCCTTAAATACACGAAGTGAACAAATTGGACCACAACTCTAAACGTATACCGCTTAAGGAAATTGGGTACTGTATATAGCTTTAGCAACTGCAATTGCATCCCCTTCCATTAGCTGAAAATATCAACGACTAGTTGCACAAAGGAAATTTTCTTTGCTAGTTTCAGGTACCAAATTCTTTCAAACACAAGTTTGAATTTTATGTATTGTTTTTGAAAACAGGAACATTTTCCTTGAAAAAATCAGTAATAAATTCATAAGGAAAGTGAAAACTAATTTATCTTCAGAAATTTTTATAATTTTGGAAAGTACATCTGTATGTTGGGCATTTACTGCAACTTTTATAACTTACTGCATGTCTGGATGTTAGAATACGCCGGAGGGATTCCTGCCTGTCGTAAGAGACGACTAGAAGGAGCCTAACACTTTTCGTCTCTATGAGTTCAGGTCTCATTCTATAGTTTGACCTGCCACTTTCAAAGCTATACAGGAGAGCGGGCCATATAGGGAAGGACATCTTATGTGGTGCTTGAGTTATCCATAGTGCCCTTAGAGTCCATCACCTGAATCCCTTTTAATGGCTTTCCATCTCCATCTGCGATTCAACTACTTGGGTAAGGACACTTTCTGGGCTATGTCATCTTCTTACATTGTCTCCTATCCTCTTTCGCACCCATGACAGTACTGGATTTCTCTGTGCCCAATATCCAGCATGGCAGCCAGTTCATTGTAATGGGGCCGTAATGTACCCATTTGGTGGTATCTTCATGCCAACAAAGGGATTGCACTGCTGATGCTTGAGCTGTAGACTCCCCACATATGCCAAGGAGTAGATGCCTGTCTTTCTGGGGCATCAGGACTCCCAGCAACGCATTATGCCCTTTGCTGCGTCTGTGTGGTGCCCGTGGGGAGAACCGCTTGGTGGAGTGGGTGGCATCAGGGTGAATGGCCAATAATGAAGCGGACTAATTCATCAATTGCTGGTGACTGTACGGCGCCAGCAGTCTCTAAGAAGGCAAGACCGAACGCAATGTCGACAGGTATGACCCTAAATCGTTTCTCTCGCTCGCAACACCATGGGAGGAACGTAGGGTTACAAGTCGGAGAGAGCCATATTCGCCTCAGTTTTGGTCTGTAGCAGAACTGATGGGCACTCCTTTCTACCTACAAATCCTCAATTTTACCTTGAGGATAAGTTTGGAGAAGAGACAGCGCTGTCCAAGATGCGAAACGGTGCAGTCTTGATTCAGACAGCTTCTCCTGCCCAATCCCGACGCGTTACTCGCCTGTGACGAGCCATATTCCTGTTTCGGCCACTCCCCAGAAAAGTCTCAACATGGTCCAGGGGATCATTTTCCATCGCGATCTCCTCTTACACTCTTACGACTAGCTCAGTGCAAATTTAGAGTGGCAGGGTGCTCATTTCATCCAGCGCACTTATAGGAGACCCAGAGACAGCAGAGTTGTGACCGGTGCCTTCATCTTGGCTTTTGAGGGTCATTCACTGCCTGAAAAGGTCAAGATGATGGTTTACCGCTGTGATGTTAAACCATTTGTCCCTTCCCCTATGAGGTGCTTTAAGGGAGGGAAGTTTGGGCACATGTCTTCCTGCTGCACTTCCACCGCCCCATTTCGAGGCTGTGGACGTCCACTGCACCTCCATGTGCACCTCCTCCCACTTGCATCAACTGTGTAGAGCAGCACCCCACCTGCTCGCCAGACTATCCAGTAGTCCAAAACGAGCGGAAAATCAAGGTGTGCTAGATCCTGGACTTGTTAACTTACATAGAGAGTAAATGTAAGATTACACTCCATTCAGTTATGTCGACATATGCTGCAGCTACATCCCCATCGCCATCCTAATTGCCAGTGGTTCCTCACTCTGTGCCACGAACAGTGGGCCCTGTGTGTCACCAGAATACATCTGCCCCTTTGGTGGTAGGGTACAATTCATTCTCTGTTGCTCCCAAAGCATCTCTTTTGGGAGCAAGGCTCTCCAAACACAGGGGACATTGGTCTCAGAGAAGCAACAACCTCCTCTGGCTGCTCTCATGTAAAAGGGGTCCCTTGGGGCTTCTGTCCCAAGGTCTCCTCTAATGCCATGGTGGAAACTCGCCAGTGGCTCAAGGAGCCAAAAGCTGCAGGACAAAGGGCTTCATGGTCTTCCATGCCTGAAGCTAATTCAGAGAAGTCGTCCCAGTAAGCCCCTAAAGAGATGCGAGAGGGCAAGCAGACATAAAAGTCTTTTAAAAAAAAGGACCCTCTGGTGGCCCCAATACCATCACTACCCACAAGCTCTGCATCTGAGTACCCAGTGAAGACCTTAGCATCCCTGTGGACCAGGACCTCACTGATTCCTCATCCACCACATAAATGGCTACAAATACTCAATGGCAGCAGGCTACCATGAGGCATAACCTGTCTCCTTGCGCACTTCATACCTTCCCAGCCTCACGATAATGTTATCCTCCAGTGGAACTCCGGCGGTTTTTCCCACCAACTGGCTGTGCTATGGCCATTCTTAAGCTTTAAACCTGCTTTCTGTATGACAAGAACCATAATGACTATAATAGAGTGTCAGGTTGAGTTTGTGTCTATGTCCCGAACTATGTATGTAGTGAATCTGTGCCTTTTCAAACCCCTCCTGAAGATTGGGTTGTCAGGATAAGGACGATGCAGGAAATAACAGTCTGGAATGTATATCTTCCTCCAGATGGTGTAGTACCCCTAAACGCATTTGCTGCACTTTTGGGAAATGTTAACCCTCCTAACTCCTTGTTGGGTGGCATCATGCTTACTGACCAAGGCAGAGATGTCGAAAATTTACTGTCACAACCCTACCTCTGCCTCTTAAATGCAGGTGCCCCCACACATTTCAGTGTGACACATGGCACATATTTGGCCATTGGTCTCTCAGTCTGCAGTGCTGGACTCTCCCGTGTATCCTCTGTAGAACACATAATGACCTGTGTGGTAGTGACCACTTCCCCATCTTCCTGTCACTGCACCGGCGCCAAGCCCATGGACGCCTGCCCAGAAAGGCTTTAAACAAGGCAGACTGGGATGCTCTCACCTCTGCTGTTACCGTTGAACTTAACTACAGCGTAACATCGATGTGATGGTTGAGCAGGTAACTATAACGATCGTTTCTGCTGCTGAAAACGCGATCCCTTATTCTTTATGGTGCCCCCAGCGAAATACAGTCCCTTGGTGGTCGCCGTAACTGGATGAAGCAATTTAAGAGCGTTGGCGAGTTCTACAGCGGCGTAAGTGACCCCCTTCCCTGGAGCACCTCATAGCCTTTAAACGGATGCTTGCCCACATTCGCCAGCTTATCAAAAGACGGCAAAAGGAGTGTTGGGAGAGATACGTCTCGACCATTGGGTGCCATACGTCACTTTTGCAAGTCTCGGCATAGATCAAGCTATTGTTTGGGTGCCAGACCACAACAGATGTTTCCGGTGTTAACAAAAATGGCGTGTTATCTGTCGACGCCGAGTACTTTGCTGGGCACTATGCTCGCCCCTCTGGAGAATTAAACCCCCCTCCACCCCCTCAGCCTCGCCAACGTTATTTGTAAGCTGCTGGAACGTATGGTGTGTCGGCAGTTGGGTTGGGTCCTGGAGTCACGTGGCCTGCTGGCTCCATGCCAGGGCGATTTCCGCCTGGGTCGCTCTACCACTGTAATCTTGTGTCCCTTGAGGCTGCCATCCGAACAGTCTATTCCAGACTCCAACACTTTGTAGCCATCGTTTGTTATAGGAGTGGGGCCTCTGTGGCCCAATCCCGATTTTGGTCCAGAATTTCCTGTCCCTTCGTACTTTTCTTGTCCGCGTTGGTGCTCCCATAGTCCCCCCCCCAGATTTAGGAGAATGGTGTCGCACAGGACTCTGTATTGAGTATCTCTATGTATCTTTATTTTTAGTGGCCATTAACTGTCTAACAGCAGCTGTAGGGCCGTCCGTCTCACGCTCTCTCTATGCAGACGACTTCTGCATTTTCACTGCTCCACCAATACTGGTGTTGCTGTGTGGCACCTACATGAAGCCATGTACAGGGTAGCTATCGGCCCATCAGCCTCCAGTTTTCGGCCGCAAAGTCGCATGTCATGTTGTTCTGTCGGCGTCGTACCGTTCATCTGGAACCAGACCTTTCCCTTACTGACGATCTCTTCACTGTAGTGGAGACATATCGATTCTTAAGGTTTACAACTACGAGTTTAAAAATCCAATTCTTTCACGGCTGAAGGCCTGCAAACAAGAAATCTTCAAAAATAACAAGATAAATTTCAAGTGCCTGAAGACATGCAGTTAAAACTGCAAATTATATATATATATCCTCAAGATAAAAGTGGATAGAACAAACATATACAAGGTGCAAAAGAACGGCTGAAGGCCACAATTAAATTTCAAAATTTTAAAATATATTACCATAATCTTCTAAGGCAGAAGTCCCCAATGTTTTCGCTTAAGGGGAAATTTAGAGAATAAGACTTTAAGCGAATGAAGGCCCAAAGCTGATTTTCCAAAAACTCAAACACAGCTTAACCTTTAAGTTTTCAATGAGGGAACGCAAACTAAATGAAAAAGCAGCGCAATGACAATAAGTAAATTTAAGAATAAGGTATTAAGCTGCTGAAGGCCCACAACTGATTTACATATAGTGATTAACATTAAACACAACAATTTTTTGAAAGCATTGGCTATAATAGAATACCAGCAGACCATTAAAGGACAGTACAGACAACGGCATTCATACGCCTCCAGTGGCGGGGGGGTGGGGGGGGGGCTGCTCTCGAAACATTAACGTTCACTTATGTGAGACAGGTGATGGGCTGAACTACACTTGATCCGTCGGTAACCCAAACAAGAGACAGTCACGGACCGACAGACCAAACAACTTGCTAGTCACCAATCTGTACATACAAACTCAATGACCAAACTGTTATGCAAGCGATTATCCACAATGAAATATGTATTAAGCTGTCAAAACTACCCACATGTTGGACAGCGCCAAAGGGTGAGGAAAGGACGCTGCCTGAAATTACGTTCGTGGCCAGGGGAGGCAACCGGAAAACTAACTGATACAAGGCTGAAAATTCCGCTGGTACATTTGAATTTAAAATAAGGTAATATAGTTAACTTCATCAAAAAAGAACACTGCCTGAACTTACGTCAGTGGGCAGGGCAGGTAACCAGAACACTAACGGCCTCAAGGCAGAAAATTTCGCTGTTGCACTTGAATCGTAGTGAACCAATAAAGTTAATTCCGCCGCATGGCAGCTTGATTTCACCACTACAAACACTCGGTGTTGCCCACCGGAAAAGCTCCCCAACAGAGAAACACCGAAACGAACAACACAATTAGAACGGACGTGGCTTGGATACTTAACACACCACTAAACTTTGACGTCCTGGGTCGGAGAGCCACGGAGCTCGTAACGATCACACATCTCTGCTCTCTGACACTGCGGAGGAACCGCCAGTGGACCAAGTCGACTATACTGCACGGAGATATCCTCCTTGGTCCACACCAACCGACCGACTGCCCTCAGAATGCCGACAACATCTAAAATAGTCGTCAGTGGAAATGACGCCAACTACACACACAAATTGACAAACACTTGCACGAAGATCTGAACGATACCCAACAGTAACTAAGCATGCATGAAGACAAATCGGAAGTTGATGCACACACACACACACACACACACACACACACACACACACACACAAACAAACAGATCTACACACACACACACACACAAACACACACACACACACACACACACACACACACAGCCGACTCATGAACGATTGGCGAGCCAAAACGCGTCATTCGGTAGGAGAACCGACCGATGATCCACCAAGACCATGACCCAGCTCAAGTGATGCGTGGCGGCAATGGTCGGGCGAATCATGTCCACGCAGACCTCACAGCTCCAACCCGACTGCCCTAGTGCCGCATTGCTACTCCCCAACTGTCAGGTTCGAAGTGCGCTCCAGACGTGTTCCAACTGACTGGCATCCCAAACTCACGACCCAAACTGGCTTACGACAGACAATGACCGGGAAGTAATAGCAGTCCAGCAAAGATAGTACGAGAGGAGATACATTGATACACACTGCTAGCGCCGCTCAAGGTCAGGCAAATCAGCAACTCAGTGACACCAGTAATTTGAATTAACGTAGTGAGGTGGAAGTACGTTCAAAACAGGGTGTAAAATACGTGATGGTGGGAACATGAGCCACGCACGGCTCAGTCTCACTTCACCCTGCGACTGTCCGCTGTCACTTCCTCTCGATTCTTGACATGTACTGAGGCTCAATGGTTGATGGTCACGCTAGCTTCTCTTAATTCCATGGAGAACACATTGAACAGCATTCCTTGCCCTATGGCTGCAGTGGCCTGGGGAGTCGTTTCTTCTGTGTACTGACTCCTTGAGCAACGTAGAAGCTATTGGCCAGTGCCATCCACGTCAACCTTTGGTAGTGACCATCTATGCTCTGGAACGGTCCGGTCGTTCAATGGTGTTCGTGTGGACTCCAGGACACGTCGGAATCCCAGGCAACGAACTTGCTGACAGGCTAGCCAAAGAGTCTACATGGCTTATGGAGATCGGAATTCCAATAACGGACCTACGTTCGTTTTTACGGCTCCAGGTTTTTCGGCTTTGGGAGACGGATTGGCATAGTCTCAGTACGCACAACAAACTGCGTGTCATTAAGAAGACTACGAATGTGTGGCAGTCCTCCCTACGAGTATTTCTCAGGGAATCTTAGGTTCTCTGCGCCTCCGCATTGGTCACGCTTGGGCGACCCACGGCTACCTCTTGCGCCGTGAAGACACGCCTCAACTTTTATATGATACACACAATCTAACTGCATCATGTTTTCATCCCCATTTCTTTATGCGCCCGGTTGACAGTGGCCCATATTCTGGTGCACACTCCCACTTTGACTGTCCTACGACGAAAGCTTCGGTTGCCGCTAATTTCATCTGACAAAGCCTGATCGACTGATTTAGTTTTACGTTTTATTCGTGAGGGTAGATTTTATCATTTAATCGAAATTTTTGCGCATGTCCTTTGTCCTTCGGTGTCCTCCACCCTAGTGCTTTTAGGGTGAAGGTTTTAATGTGCTACCATCTCCTTTTAATTCTCATGGTCAGCCAGCCGTGGTAATCTGTTTTGTCGTTACAATCTCTTCTACCTGTTTTTTTGCGTTTCTGTGATTTTCTTGTCTCATTTGGTCCATTTAAATGTTTGCTCCCCATCTGTCGTTCTTGTGGTTTTTCCTTTCCCACATTTTTTGTTGTCAGTCGCGCTTGTGCCATTGTTTTATTCGGAACAAGGGACCGATGACCGAGCAGTCTGGTCCCTTCCCCCTTCTTTTAAGCCAACCAACTTTTATATGATACACACAATGTAACTGCATCATGTTTTCATACCCATTTCTTTATGAGATACAAATGAAAACAGTTGGTGTCTTTTGGTAATCACAGGCACGCATCAAAATTATCACATTTAGTTCTAGTACACTTTTTGGAACGCCTTTTTGCATCAATGTCAAGCAGATTTTAAATAATCGTAAATAAGCCGTTGTTAAAATTTGTTCAATTCCTTATCGGTGCATGGTGAACATTAAGGTACATATCTTTTGGTTTCAGCTGTCATCAAATGTTCTTCTGTTGCATCGTAATCATCAATCCTCTTACGGACTTCCACTTCTTGCTATGGAGAGCTATTCCCTCATGACCGTCTGGGATTCAAGCATATCATGCATTACTTTTGTTACAACTTTCTTTGCTTTACTGTCATTTGTACACTGAACTCTTGACTGTCATTTCTATAGTGAATTCACGTGTGCCGCAGCCATCAGATACAAATTTACCTCAAGGATCAATTTCTTACTTTTCATGTGAGTACGATACGCCTCCATCTGCTGATCGAATGCAGAGATTCCTTCTATTGACTGATAACAGTAGCATGCAATTGGTGTGCGCACTGAACAAGTTATTGATTTCCTGTAAACGTATTGCCATTTGTTATGCAATTTTAGTCATGTAGTAAATGTGTGTAAAGGCTGGACCTTCTTGGAACAATAATTTAGGAAATAAGATGTTTGATTTATAATTCTGACAACAACCTGGAACAAATGAAATTTATCTTTTCCTGAAAGATATTGTGTGCACGGAAAGAGTCGACTTTGATATAAGTGGTATGGTGTACTGCTTTTGATCTTCTGAAGGTGGTGAACCCTAAGTGTGTCACCGGCTGGATTTTTCACCATTTGTTGCTACAGCTGTCACCATAACAAGTATTTTTTGTTACCCTGGCTATCGATTATGATGTTGTTGTTGTTGTTGCTATTGTGTTTTCTCCAGGTTTTATTTTAATGTCGTTGCATGTCATCTTCACTGTACTGTGAAGTAGATGCTTCTACGAAATCTTCCCCTGAGGGTGCAGACCCACACAATCTTTTCCAGCAGTTTACAGCATTTCTCTTTCCAGTTGGGAGCCAAGTAGAACCAGAAGGATTATCGTCATTGCTTAAGTCACCTGTATGTGACACGTTTTCAAAAGGAGCATTCAGAGAATCTCTCAGAGCTGCTGATTTGCAGCAGCAATTTAATTTTATTTTTCGATTAATAATAATAAGATCCCGTGGTCTAGGGGTGCCGGCACGGTAGCTCAGCGTGTTCGGTCAGAGGGTAAGCAGTCCTCTGTAATAAAAAAATTAAGCTAATTGATCAACAACGAACTTAAATGGATGTATTACGACGCCCGCCCCGAGCAGATGCAGCGAACATAAGCGAACAAAATGAGATAAAAAAGTTGCGTCTTTGATTCATAATAAAAAACGTCTTCGGTCCGTGGTTCGACCCCCGCCACTGCCTAAATTTTGATAAATAATCAGCATTGGCGGCCGAAAACTTCCGGCATAAGAAGTCAGCCTCATTCTGCCAACGGCCTTGTCAAAGAGGGTGGAGGAGCGGATAGAGGTTCAGGGCACTCTCTTGTCCTAGGGGTGGGAAATTGCCCATAAAGGCGGAAGAATCAGCAATGATCAACGACATGAGGATGCAGAAGGCAATGGAAACCACTGCATTAAAGACACATAACGTGTATCCACAGGACATGTGGCCTGTAGTTGGAAAAGTGTCATGATGATCTCTCCATTGGCAAAAGATTCCGGAATAGTCCCCCATTCGGATCTCCGGGAGTAGACAGCCAAGGGGGAGGTTACCATGAGAAAAATATTGAATAATCAACGAAAGGATAACGTTCTACGAGTCGGGGCGTGGAATGTCAGAAGCTTGAACGTGGTAGGGAAACTAGAAAATCTGAAAAGAGAAATGCAATCTAGTTATAGTAGGGGTCAGTGAAGTGAAGTGGAAGGAAGACATGGTTTTCTAGTCACATGAGTATCGGGTAATATCAACAGCAGCAGAAAATTGTATAACGGGTGTAGGATTCGTTATGAATAGGAAGGTAGGGTAGAGGGTGTGTTACTGTGAACAGTTCAGTGACCGGGTTGTTCTTATCAGAATCGACAGCAGACCAACACCGACAACGATAGTTCAGGTATACATGCCGACGTCGCAAGCTGAAAATGAACAGATAGAGAAAGTGTATGAGGATATTGAAAGGGTAATGCAGTATGTAAAGGGGGACGAAAATCTAATAGTCATGGGAAACTGGAATGCAGTTGTAGGGGAAGGAGTAGAAGAAAAGGTTAGAGGAGAATATGGGCTTGGGACGAGGAATGAAAGAGGAGAAAGACTAATTGAGTTCTGTAGCAAGTTTCAACTAGTAATAGCGAATACCCTGTTCAAGAACCACAAGAGGAGGAGGTATACTTGGAAAAGGCCGGGAGATACGGGAAGATTTCAATTAGATTACATCATGGTCAGACAGAGATTCCGAAATCAGATATTGGATTGTAAGGCGTCCCCAGGAGCAGATATAGACTCATATCACAATATAGTAGTGATAAAGAGTAGGCTGAAGTTCAAGACATTAGTCAGTAAGAATCAATACGCAAAGAAGTGGGATACGGAAGTTCTAAGGAATGACGAGATACGTTTGAAGTTCTCTAACTCTGTAGATACAGCAATAAGGAATAGCGCAGTAGGCAACACAGTTGAAGAGGAATGGACATCTCTAAAAAGGGCAATCACATAAGTTGGGAAAGAAAACATAGGTACAAAGAAGGTAGCGGCGAAGAAACAATGGGTAACAGAAGAAATACTTCAGTTGATTGATGAAAGGAGGAGGTACAAACATGTTCCGGGAAAAATCAGGAATACAGAAATACAAGTCGCTGAGGAATGAAATAAATAGGAAGTTCAGGGAAGATAAGACGAAATGGCTGCAGGAAAAATGTGAAGACATCGAAAAAGATATGATTGTCGGAAGGACAGACTGAGCATACAGGAAAGTCAAAATAACCTTTGGTGACATTAAAAGCAACGTTGGTAACATTAAGAGTGCAACGGGAATTCCACAGTTAAATGCAGAGGAGAGAGCAGATAGGTGGAAAGAATACATTGAAAGCCTCTATGAGGGTGAAGATTTGTCTGATATGATAGAAGAAGAAACAGAGTCGATTTAGAAGAGATTGGGGATCCTGTATTAGAATCGGAATTTAAAAGAGCTTTGGAGGACTTACGGTCAAATAAGGCAGAAGGGATAGATAAAATACCATCTAAGATCATTAGGGGAAGAGGCAACAAAACGACTATTCACGTTGATGTGTAGAATATATGAGTCTGGCGACATACCATCTGACTTTCGGAAAAGCATCATCCACACAATTCCGAAGACGGCAAGAGCTGACAAGTGCGAGAATTATCGCACAATCAGCTTAACAGCTCATGCATCGAAGCTGCTTACAAGAATAATATACAGAAGAATGGAAAAGAAAATTGAGAATGCGCTAGGTGACGAACAGTTTGGCTTTAGGAAAAGTAAAGGAACGAGAGAGGCAATTCTGACGTTGCGGCTAATAATGGAAGCAAGGCTAAAGAAAAATCAAGGCACGTTCATAGGATTTGTCGGCCTGGAAAAAGCGTTCGACAATATAAAATGGTGCAAGCTGTTCAAGATTCTGAAAAAAGTAGGGGTAAGCTATAGGGAGAGACGGGTCATATTCAATATGTACAACAACCAAGAGGGAATAATAAGAGTGGACGATCAAGAACGAAGTGCTCCAATTAAGAAGGGAGTAAGACAACGCTGTAGCCTTTCGCCCCTACTCTTCAATCTGTACATCGAGGAAGCAATGATGGAAATAAAAGAAAGATTCAGGAGTGGAATGAAAAATACAAGGTGAAAGAATATCAATGATACGATTCGCTGATGACATTGCTATCCTGAGTGAAAGTGAAGAAGAATTAAATGATCTGCTGAACGGAATGAACAGTCGAATGAGTACACAGTATAGTTTAAGAGTAAATCGGAAAAAGACGAAGGTAATGAGAAGTAGTAGAAATGAGAACAGCGAGAAACTTAACATCAGGATTGATGTTTAAAACTTTCCCGGCGTACTGATTGTTCCATAATAACACGGGAGAACTGCCGTAAGTCAGTAACGTCCTGCCACGATATTTCGGCACAAAGTCTTTTGGCCATCTTCAGGTGAGCACCGCTGTAGTAGTACTGGCGAGTACGTGCTGAACTCTGCTATTTAAAGCCCTATGAAAATGGCATTGCGCATGCGCGACACAGTGTACGCATACACAACGACTCCGTGCGCTGCGCCTAGCGCCCTCCGCAGTGAAAGCTTGGCGTTTCGATATCAGATCGATCTTCATATTTATGCAGATAACTGCGTCGGTTACGGAGTTTCTCTATTAGCGGATTCCAAGCGGCGTTTAACTGAAAACCACTATCTCGATTAATAAGAGTGTCTCTGTCAGACAATCTTATTTCCACTGATTCATTAATAATCGAACTCCAAAAGTTTAATGTATGAGCCACAATTTTTGTATCATTGTAATTCATGGAGTGGCCTGTGGAGATACAATGTTCGGCGATTGCAGACTTGGTGGGTTGAAGAAGGCGAGTATGCCGCTGGTGTTCCACAATGCGTTCCTGCACAGTTCGTATTGTTTGCCCTATGTACGATTTGCCGCAATCACATGGAATCAGGATTGATGGTCACGAAGTCAGTGAAGATAAGGAATTCTGCTACCTAGGCAGTAAAATAACCAATGACGGACGGAGCAAGGAGGACATCAAAAGCAGACTCGCTATGGCAAAAAAGGCATTTCTGGCCAAGAGAAGTCTACTAATATCAAATACCGGCCTTAATTTGAGGAAGAAATTTCTGAGGATGTACGTCTGGAGTACAGCATTGTATGGTAGTGAAACATGGACTGTGCGAAAACCGGAACAGAAGAGATGTGGTGCCATAGAAGAATGTTGAAAATTAGGTGGACTGATAAGGTAAGGAATGAGGAGGTTCTATGCAGAATCGGAGAGGAAAGGAATGTATGGAAAACACTGACAAGGAGAAGGGACAGGATGATAGAACATCTGTTAAGACATGAGGGAATGACTTCCATGGTACTAGAGAGAGCTTTAGAGGGCAAAAACTGTACAGGAAGACAGAGATTGGAATACGTCAAGCAAATAATTGAGGACGTAGGTTGCAAGTGCTACTCTGAAATGAAGAGGTTGGCACGGGAAAGGAATTCGTGGCGGGCCGCATCAAACCAGTCAGTAGACTGATGACCAAAAATAAATAAATAAATAAATACTAGGCAGGGTGGTTATACCAAATTAATAGTAAAACAGAACCACATTATCATATAAAATAAACTGTATGACAGGTTACAGGCGTTGAAACAAACGAGGACTTCAACACGTTGTCGCCATGCTTTGTCTTAAGAATCTCACGCTAGGCCCAAAAAATGCAATTGTGTGTATGTTAATGTTTCAGTTTATATCTGAATTAATTTTCAAATAATATAACAAATTGAGTGATATATACAGAATGATTTATTTAAACTACATTTATGCCATGAAAACGAAATAAAAACCAAACTTATATTATCACAGTAGAGGCAAACAGTGGAACGTGCGGTTCCTGGCCGCCATCGTAACTCGTAATACAAGTTTGCTGACTATTAGCGTCATCAAATGTTGGAGGTAAAAGTCATTGTAAACGTGAAAAAACCCGTCACTATTGTGCAGTGCTGGTCTGAACTTCCTAGCGTTAATCGCAATGAAATAAAGCAGGAAAGACCACAAACGCGCAATTGTGGATGTATGACATGTAAGGCCTAGTGCCCTTGTTCAAACGATAAGAACTACCTCTTTGTTAGTGACTCTAGAAAATAAACAATTCATCATAAGTATGAACGGCCCATGGGAAGTGCCTTGTTGAACGCTGTTTAATGTTGGTGTTATATTTCATATAAGTAGCACATTTCCCAGTAATTTACATGTTTATTAAGAGAAAAATTAATGTTTAATTAATCAGCCGCAGGGTGACCCAAAAGCCCGTCGGCATTTAAAAATTGAATATTCGGAGGTAATTGAAATTGACACACATGCTCGAAATGACATGGGGTTTCACTGAAACGAGGAAAAGCGCACAGAAAGACCAACAAATGCCGCCGATGTGATACAAAAGCAATATTTAGCATAGAAATAGATTTTTAGCAAAGACAATGTTCTTTATAACAAATGCTCAACATGTCGGCCGTAATTCATCAGTAATAACTGTAGTCAGGGGACAATTTTGTGAACAGCACTGTGCAGCACATCATTAGATATGGTGCGGAACTCGAATCGGATGTCGTCTTTTAGTATGTCTAATGAGATCGAACGATCGCGATAGACCGCTAGTCCTGAATGGTATCCCTCTTCATTCTCCCGAATTCCTCCTCTAGCCATCCGTATGCAGAGATCCCTCTTAAGCATTGTCCAAACTGCTACATCCCCTTCATAGCAAACTACGCCCAATCATTACTTCTCTCAATCATTTATCTACTTTGATCAGTCAACACATTGGCTTTTTAATTCCTTTAACGTATGCCCCTGTTCCTCTGTCTTTTATATTTAGCGATACAGTTTGTCGTCGTTCCATCTATATCATTTTTTAAATGAATCAACTAATTTGTCTTTTATATTTTAATTTATGTAACTGAACTATGTTAGTAATGGATTCTTCCGTCGCTTCTTGATAGAACAATTCTATGTCAAACATTCATTTTGTCGAAAGCCATGTCCTATTTTATATTATATTTTAAACTTTTTGCTCTCACATAGCTGAAGAGCGCCCACTTGTATCCGCTGCCAGCCTGTCCCGTGTCCATATGCGCGAGGAGAATGAAATGACAGTAGAGAAAAAAAAGTTGTAGATTTACAACTTCACGTAATTCTACAACCAATAATCATACGAATTGATGTCTGGAACCTAGGAGGCGAAGCATGACAGAAGTGGCGGATCAGCATGTGATCCTCACCAAACAATGTGCGCAAGAGACCTCTGCCATGTGTAGCCTAATGGGGTGCAGCACCATCCTGAATAAAAGCTATACCTTCCAGTAGATGTTACATCAGCGAGGTTAGGGATCAGCTGAGACCTTCTCTCACAACAACTCTTTTCACATACCATTCTCAATAGGTCTCTTGACATTTTAAAAAATATCTCGAATCACATACGTTGATATTTAAAAAATATAGTTATAGATCTTCGATGTATCGAAAAACTTATCGATATATCGTAGGAAAATGAATCAACATACCACCCAAAAAAATCGGCTGCATTTGGTAAATTGGTGTGTTATTGGATATTCTGTACACCAAAAATCTGGTTCCTGCTTATTCTCCTTAGAGCAAGAATTAAAAGGAAAACGGTGCACGTTCATGCTTGGTGATAACCACTTTGCCAACTATGGTAACTGCTTGTAAGTATCACAATAAAAGGTGTCCAGTGGCTCGGTCATTCGGTTTCCGTACATACCGGTTTTGTGCAGAATACTTCATTCCAAGTTTTTGTTTTCTTTTTCATTTCTGCAAACACCAAACTAGCAGACGTAATGTCAAGAGTGCGGTGGTGGAGTTAAGCTTTGCACTTCCTGTTGGTAGCGCTAGAGCCGATTACGTCCACATTTGCCCACCGCTATGACCAATCCCATGGTTTAGATTTTTGTTCATCAGTTTTAGCAACTCTTTTTGTAGAATAATGATTGTAAGTAATAGCAAACTACTGCTATTATTTCACATGGGAAATCTTTTTACGCCATCCAGCCCGCTCCCCCTCCCACCAGAGCAATCGTACTTCTTACTTGTGTCATCTATATTTGCTTCACACAAAGAGAAAGACTGGACGCGAAGAAATTTCAAAAAGTAGTGAGACACATTGACACACTGAGAGTACAATTATGTTCTACTACAATTTCAAAAAACAACTCCAAATGGTTATCGAAAATCGCGATAAAAATTCAGTATAACATAACAATATCGGCGCTCGATATTGCCGTTATGATTCGCTCTATCGTTGTTAAGAAGTATATCCGACATATATCGACATTATACGGGAATTATCGATACATCGACACATGGATATTTTATCAACAAACCTTCTTCTCATGCGGCTTCACTGACGTATTGCTATTCAGCAATTGGTGTAGACATGTGTATTAAAATACAGAGATATCTAAACACGCAGAATACGGCGCTGCGGTCGGCAACACCTATGTAACGTAACAACTCTCTAGCGCAGTTGTTAGATCGGTCACTGCTGCTATAATAGCAGGTTATCAATATTTAAAAGGGTTTGAACGTGCTGTTATAGTCGGCACACGAGCGTTGGGACACAGAATCTCCGAGGCAGCGATAAAGAGGGGATATTCACGTATGATCATTACACGAATGCACCTTGAATATCAGGAATCCGGCGAAACATTAAATCTCCGTCATTGCTTCAGCCGGAAAACAGTCCTCCAAGACCGTGACCAACGACGACTGAAAAGATTCGTTCAACGTGACAGAAGTGCAACCCTTCCGCAAATTGCTACAAGATTTCGATGTTGGGTCATCAACTTACGTCAGTATGCGAACCATTCAAAGAAACTTCATCTATATGGGCTTTCAAAGTCGAAGACCCACTCTTGTACCCTTGATGACTGCACGACACAAGGCTTTACGCCTCGCCTGGGTCCTTCGACACTGACATTGGACGGTTGATGACTGGAAACATGTCCGCTGGTCAGTCGAGTCTCGTTTCGAATTGTATCGAGGGAATGGATGTGTACGGACATGTATATGGAGACAATGGTATGATTCCATGGACACTTCATGTCAGCAGGGGACTGTTCAAGGTGGTGGAGGCTCTGTAATGGTGTGGGGCATGTGCAGTTGGAGTAATATGGGACCCCTGACACGTCTAGATACGACTCTGTCAAGTGATCCGTACGTAATCGTCCTGTATGACAATCTTCATCCATTCATGTCCATTGTGCATTCCGATGGGCAGTTCGAGGAGGACAATGCGGCATCCCACACGTCGAGAATTGCTACAGAGTGGCTCGAGGAACACTCTTTTCAGTTTAAACACTTCCGCTGGCCCGAGACTTGAATATTATTGAGCCCGTCTGGGATGCCTTGCAACTTGCTGTTCAGAAGAGATCTCCGCCCCCTCGTACGCTTACGGACTTATGAACAGACCTGCAGGAGTCATGGTGTCAGCACTACCTGAGACACTTGTCGAGCCCATGCCACGTCGTGTTGGGGCACTTCGATGAGCTCCCGGGGTACCTACATGATATTAATCAGGTTTACCACTACCTTTGGCTCTTTCAGTGTTACATTGAAAAGTAAAGTTGGTTCCGGCTACAACATACTGTATCGAGGAATCGTGGTTCTGAGACATCTGCATAATTCCATTATTTATAAACACGATATAACGCAGTCTGTATGAAAACGATGTTTGATATTCAGTGACTATAGCTAAGGTCCTTAGCTATCGTCCACTTTTCTTTTAATAGAGGTGGAGGTCTACTGCTATCTCTGCATAAGGCTTTAGTTTTCTCTAATGTCAACTGTCGCAGAATGTGGGTACTGCGAAGTTTGCTTGCGTCTGGTTAAGGTTAACCATTAATTCGCGCTCATCTGGAGACAGATTGTGTCGAAAGTCGACGAAGGGTAGCGGTTTGAAAGACAGAGGGAAAAAAGTGCCAAGGTGAGAGCCAAGGGAGAAAAAAACCTCTGCGATAGTTAGGTCGGGTAGTGAGAGCAGCGGCGGATGTCTTGCTGCCTGCGACAGCGTATGCAAGGGTAGGCTCTGTTAGTAGTGGGTATCATGCATGTCGATACCGTTGATGTTGTGCGTTGCTGTTACTCGGCGGCTGTCGTTGGGTGCCGGTGTTGATCTCTCGGTCAGCGTTAGCATGTGTGTAACAGTTAGCTTCATCATCGTTTTGTGTACGATGGGTCATATATCAGAAGCACAGTGTAGGGTGATGTTGGTGATTTGCTTGTGCGTTGGCAAGCTCGTCAGTTTCCCTGCTGTAGCCTGCTGGTCGGCTTTAATAGCAGCTGATAGATGCAGTCAACGTTGCTGATATGCAGGGGCGTGCCGACGTTTGCCGGTTTTTGGTGTATGTTAGCTTGCCATAGTGGTTATGAGCTACCTAATAATGTCTTTGACAGATTATGTTTCCATGTATGATTGAGATCATGGTTTCCCAGAGTAAGGATGAAAGGATTGTTCGAGTATCTCGAGTTCCTGTATAGTCATGTGACGTGTTTTTTCAATACTTTCTTGAGGGTTTTAAGGTGGTATTCATTGTGAAGATCCACGGTGCGTGTGTAGAGTGGAGTGTTGCTAGTGATGCGTACCACTTTGTTTTGTACGATCTGCAGGCGTTTAGGAGCTGCATATCCACAGACGGGAGCTGCGTCCTCATCAGAGGTCTAATGTGTCCTGTATAAGGAAATAGACACACTCCTATTCAGTGTACTTTCTCTGCTGAGCATTGGGTAGAGCGGTGTGAGCCTCGCGTGCTCTCTGTTGGCAACGTATTCAAGGTGGTCTACCCATGTAAGTTTCCGGTCCAGCCAGACACCGAGATATCTGACTTTCTCTCGAAAACATATTGGGCGGTATGCAGTGTTTTCCATCTACAGTGTTGATGTTTGCGCAGTAGTTTCCGTCTGCTTGCGAAAAGATCTGCTTCGCACTTGTTGACGTTTACTTTAATACGCCATCGTTCCAACCAAGGCCCGGCAGTTTTGCGTGCCGTCTGTACTCGTGAATTAATGTTCGATTGTTTCCAGTCTTGCGTAAGGATGGCGTAGATGGCTAACGTCGTGTTTTGTGTTGCTGGGAAGTCGTTAATCTACAGGTTGTACAAGATGGGCCCTGGAATGCTCCATGGGGTACTGTAGCTTGGATACCGTGTTGTGTCTATTATTTTGCTTGCACGTCAGTATTGAAACATCTGTTCGTGAAATATGAATGTATGAGACATACGAGTCCGTTCGGGAAACCAACTTCGCTTCGTTTGCGTATAAGGTCGTTGTGCCAAAAAAGGTCGAAAGGTTATTCGATGTCCATGAGCACGGGCCATGTGTAGCAATGTGTCATGTGTTCGACTACGCGGTGGAGTTGTTTTGTTGGGTGGTGGTTCCTAAGGCCGAATTGCTCTAGTCTTAGAGTGTCACTGGCGATGCAGTGCCTATTGATACATTTTAATATTACCTTCTCAACAATCTTGCTGAGCGAGCGCAGCAGACAGACGGGTCATTAATTTTGTGGGAGTGGTCTTTCCCTGGCTTCCTGAACATCACGACCTTGGCCGCCTTCCAAAACTCAGGGAAGTGTTAGTGTTTTAGGGTGGCATTCGTTATGTGTGCAAGGTACTCAACGGCTCTGTCCGATAACTCCTGGAGGACAAGGTTTGGAATGAACTCCTAGCGTTGCTATGGTTGATAACCCATTTAATTTCATTTGTACTAGTGCGTCTAATTTCGTCGGGCGTCGGCTGGGCTAGATGTCGTGTAACATCCTGGCCGGTTTCCAGTGTGAATGCTGGATCCGAAGGAGCCAGATTCGGCATGAAAGACGCTGCAAGTGTTATGGCCATAAAATCTCTCTTTTCCGTCTCGGAGTACGCTGGGCCGTGTGGTCCTTATAGGGTGGGGATGTAATGTTCCTACCTGGTAAAATGTGTGGCTGGCTTCCACACTCCAGGACGTGTGATATCTAGCCATGCGTGATTCTGTCCACATTGTTCGTTTCGAAATATTTGTATTTTGTCCCGCATTATACCCTGGAGAATGTTGACGTGCAGTTTATACACTCCTGGAAATGGAAAAAAAAGAACACATTGACACCGGTGTGTCAGACCCACCATACTTGCTCCGGACACTGCGAGAGGGCTGTACAAGCAATGATCACACGCACGGCACAGCGGACACACCAGAAACCGCGGTGTTGGCCGTCGAATGGCGCTAGCTGCGCAGCATTTGTGCACCGCCGCCGCCAGTGTCAGCCAGTTTACCGTGACTCCATCGCAGTCTTTAACACTGGTAGCATGCCGCGACAGCGTGGACGTGAACCGTATGTGCAGTTGACGGACTTTGAGCGAGGGCGTATAGTGGGCATGCGGGAGGCCGGGTGGACGTACCGCCGAATTGCTCAACATGTGGGGCGTGAAGTCTCCACAGTACATCGATGTTATCGCCAGTGGTCGGCGGAAGGTGCACGTGCCCGTCGACCTGGGACCGGACCGCAGCGACGCACGGATGCACGCCAAGACCGTAGGATCCTACGCAGTGCCGTAGGGGACCGCACCGCCACTTCCCAGCAAATTAGGGACACTGTTGCTCCTGGGGTATGGGCGAGGACCATTCGCAACCGTCTCCATGAAGCTGGGCTACGGTCCCGCACACCGTTAGGCCGTGTTCCGCAGCCCGCCTCCAGTGGTGTCGCGACAGGCGTGAATGGAGGGACGAATGGAGACGTGTCGTCTTCAGCGATGAGAGTCGCTTCTGCCTTGGTGCCAATGATGGTCGTATGCGTGTTTGGCGCGGTGCAGGTGAGCGCCACAATCAGGACTGCATACGACCGAGGCACACAGGGCCAACACCCGGCATCATGGTGTGAGGAGCGATCTCCTACACTGACTGTACACCTCTGGTGATCGTCGAGGGGGCACTGAATAGTGCACGGTACATCCAAACCGTCATCGAATCCATCGTTCTACCATTCCTAGACCGGCAAGGGAACTTGCTGTTGCAACAGGACAATGCACGTCCGCATGTATCCCGTGCCACCCAACGTGCTCTAGAAGGTGTAAGTCAACTACCCTGGCCAGCAAGATATCCGGATCTGTCCCCCATTGAGCTTGTTTGGGAGTGGATGAAGCGTCGTCTCACGCGGTCTGCACGTCCAGCACGAACGCTGGTCCAACTGAGGCGCCAGGTGGAAATGGCATGGCAAGCCGTTCCACAGGACTACATCCAGAATCTCTACGATCGTCTCCATGGGAGAATAGCAGCCTGCATTGCTGCGAAAGGTGGATATACACTGTACTAGTGCCGACATTGTGCATGCTCTGTTGCCTGTGTCTATGTGCCTGTAGTTCTGTCAGTGTGATCATGTGATGTATCTGACCCCAGGAATGTGTCAATAAAGTTTCCCCTTCCTGGAACGATGAATTCACGGTTTTCTTATTTTAATTTCCAGGAGTGTAGAACGGGCGCCTGGGGCTGTTACTCATTGAGATAAAGTTAGGATTTCCCGGAGGAGGGCCGTCGAGTGTTGTTTTGATGTTGTACGTGGAATGGCGTCAGTCATTGCGTCTTGGAATGCATTAGTATAAGCCTCCACAGCCTCGTCAATTTGTGGCGTGTTGTTAATTTCGTAGGTGTGCAGAATGCGACTATCAAGCGTTTCCTTGAACAGCGTCCAATTCGCGCGCTTGTATTTAAGTATCTTGCGTGGTTCTGTGTCCAGCAGTGTTTCTTCCGTGTGCAGTGTTGCAGGCATGTCGTCTGAGTCCAGATAGTTTTCAGCCATAAGGTTGACTCTGCACGTGATGCAGTTGATGAGGGCAATGTCTAGCACGTCTGGCCCGCGTCGACCATGGGTAGGCGCGAACGTGGGGACGTCGGGCACAAGTAACTATAGCAAACGTCGTTAGCTATCGTCCGCCACCAAAAATGCTGTTACCACTCAAAACCTTCATGAGTCAACAAGTTTCAAACGTTTAAGTACAGTTTTCGACATCTTGTGCCAATGTAACTTCTGTATTTTTCCAATACAATTGTTGTTAAAAAAATCAATGATCACTCCTCATTTTCGTGTCACCATGTATACCTCTATTTTTTATACGTTGTTTCTGCGATTTATTATGTAATTTCGAAGTATTCTGATATAGCCATTACTCGACATACTGAGTACACAGCCGTGTTTGACATGTACACCAACAACTCTGTCACAACCGTCCTTATCACTCCAGGAAATTAAAACAACAGGTCTCTTCCTGTCCATCGCCAATTCACCGACTGCCCTTGCCCAGCTGTGTCACCTCGCATATACAGGGTGTCCCAGCTATCTTGTCCACCCAAAATATCTCTGGAACAATACCAGCTATTGGAAAACGACTTTCACCGGTATCAATGTAGTACTGGGCCCATGAATGTACATATTTGGAAACATTCTAAAACGAAAGCATATGTGTTTTTTTAACACAAAACTATGTTTTTTTAAATGGACCTCCTATATTTTTTCTTCAGCAATCCATAGCACAACAAAGCATATACACAATGGCGTTGATTGCATCGCAATATTACCATTACATCCCGAGATATTGAGACGCGAAGTTGACGTTTGAAACACCGGACATGCGCTGCTACCGCACGTCCCGAGGTCAAGCGTGAACCCCATGCTGTCTGTAATCGCAGCAGGATGGCAACAGACCATATTATTCGTTTCGGACCTATTGATAAGTATGGAAGTGTGATTAGGCATGTCAATCACATCGCGATTACGGGCAGCATGGGGCTCACGCCTGAGCCTCAGGACGTGCGCTAGAAACAGAAGTTTGTGTTAAAAAACACATATGCTTTCGTTTTAGAATGTTTCCTAATATGTACATTCATGGGCCCCAGCCCTACATTGATACCGGTGAAAGTCGTTTTCCAATGGCTGTTATTGTTCCAGAGACGTTTTGGGTGGACAAGATAGCTGGGACACCCTGTATACACACTACTCTCAGCAAGGGGCCCTATCTCAGAACATCTTACGCTCAGGTTATTCAAACTCTTTGCATAAACGTCCAGGGCTGACAGATCACGTCATGGGAAACAACGTCTGTTGACGCTTTCCTGCGATACTAAGCGTCTTTCGTAGTTAGTCACGCCCATGAGAGGCAGTGGCACTCTGCATCGTTCGCGTGTGACGTGTGTTGTAATCGTCTGCTCTGTGTAAAAGGGCTACGTCGACCTTCTGAATTATCGGTCTGCACTTAGGGACGTTCATTCTTAAGGTTTTGCTGTCAAAAATCACTCTATCAATTTACTGTGCAAGGTAGTATGCAGATGCAACACACCTGAGTATCAGACGCCACTAGTCTGACAATATCTCATCGTCCAAGGCCGGAGAATTCAACAAATCCACGTAGCTTAGCTAGTAACTGTCATGGGAAATTCTTTACGCTAACAGAAGCAGTGTTCCTTGATGTAATCTATTACTACTAGACATTTAATTCAAGACTTGCTCGCCATGTAATGAATTTTACCTTCTTCATGGAAAAGTAGTCACCACATCATTCCGTAACGACCTCAGTCAAGGGAGATTACATCTGAGTTTGTAAAAATTGAAACAAAGGATAATGATGAAAAATACCATCTAGTGAATTTTACCCTCTTCATGGACATGTATCCACCATGTCACTCCATAACGGCTTAAGTTGAGGAAATTTATAAATGTAACAGATGAAGGTAAATGAAAAATAACAGCCATGTAAGTTTTGGTCAAAATTGAGTTATTGGGGCCGTTAGTTGTGAATTATGAGTAAATTCTGATAGGTCGGTAGGGGAGGGAAGAGCACGTAGGACAGATGTTACGTACAGTGAAACTATTTCTGCAGTGCGAAGAAACCTGGAGTCTCAAGCAGAGGTTGAAAATATGCCAGGAAGTGATGTAACCAGCGATAGACGGTTGCCCAATAGCAGTGCTTGCCACATGTTCATGGTTTGCTGCATATTCTATCGCCCCTTTGACAATTTTGCTGTTGGTCATATTAACGTTTTCACAGCTCAAATGTTATGTGCACGACTTCAGAAGAGGACTCAAAAATCGGCGAATAGTGAAAGGTAAGGTCAAGACCGCTCAGTTGCCTGAGTTTAGAGATGAAATTACTCATGAGAAGGTAACTCTTGCGAGTAGAAGCGTCTATCTAGATTTGTTGTGGCAAATACAGTAACAGTACTGGAAATACTCCTCAATTTCCTTTTTCCGGGATCATATGACGAGCATAACCATCAACAGTCAGGTTCCATTACGTTACTAACAGTTAAAAAGAGCGGACCTCGACGTGGCCAAACGTAGCTTAACTCTTTGAGTGAAGTTATAGATGGAAAGTTCGGATTTTCGACTTTCGAAAGCTTCTTGTTATTACGCAATAGGAAACTGAATACATATAAAAGGGAGTGAAGTGAGCTGGAAATACCTCAATTGTTAAAGAAAGCAAACACTCTTCATTACGTAGGATGTTTAACGCCGAAATAGATCGAGCGGGGATGACCACATTAAAATCTTTAATGTTCGTTACAGTAAAATTACGTAATGAGTCTTAGGGAGGTCTCCGAGGATAGCAGCATTTTTACAACAGCCTTCTCCGTGATAAGAGAAATATTAGCAACCTGTTCATCAGCACATAATTCAAGAAATAATTAATATCCTAATGTAAAGTATGCTTAGTTGACTCACCTTATTCATTATTTTCATAGGACTTACCTGGTTTCGTCAGAGGAAAAGTGAGAGACTAAAAGCAGTTCCTGCTATAGGTCATACTGATCAATAACAACTGAATCATTTAGTTATATATTGATAATCAATTATTCTGCATTTTATGTCACTAAATGGCTACGTTGTTTTCCACATAAACTTATGAAGTTAAATATTTTTTTAGCTATTATGTCCATCGCTTGCGTACCGCTTATTTGTAGGTAGCCGTAACGTTTAGAAATGACCGCAGTTACTGCTATCATTAGCTCAAGGTAACTATTTAGCTGATCAGAATAAGCTAGGCAATATTAAATTCCTGTGCATGGTTGATTTCGTCAGAGAGGGTTTTCCTATTCTTTCGTTTTCTGGCTAAAACGTGACTATTAAATCGACTACGCGAGAGGCGCCGGAATTCCATCAGTTTAAAGAAAGTAAGGAACCACATGAGAAGAGCACTGATATAAAGCAGAGGACAGCTGGTACTGTAAGGTGTTACTAGTGAAATAAAAAGAGTCACGTGTTTTAGTTTTCGTATAGTAAGAAGAGCAGTTATGAACTTCCATTCTTACAAACGTAGCGTTAGCCGTAATTGAAAAGGCTGATAAATGAGCAAATTTCATATAGAAACACTCTTCTCTCCCTAAATATGATTTTTACAGTAAATTCTCGTAATTCGTTTACATCCAACAGCGCCACAGAGTTGACATCGTCGTCTAATGTTTAGTTTCCCTTCTCTTACGACAAAATTCCTAGCTTATGGCGAGTGATGTTTGAGGATATAAAAGCTTTTGTGACCGCCGTTTTTAGTGTTTTTTTTTTTTCTCACGCTGTCTCGTCGTTTTATAATCGTAGCTGCAAAGCAGTGTATTTCCGAACGAACGTTAAACAGCATATTTCCGACATGAACTGGCAAGAAGAGTTTGTCTTGTTTTTGTAATAGGTTGCTCAATCCAGTCATTCGTAATGAGGGATAGCATCATTTGTAGCTCTCTTCAGTCATTAAATGGTATTCTGTCGTTATTTTAAACAGTCAGTCACCGTCCTAAGCAACAAATCTGTATTGTGATGAAGCACGTTAAACACGCTCCATTGACGTGGCGGTGGAGACTCATTATTGTATTCCATCTCATTGTAATGAAAAATATAAACGATGGAGGAAGCTTTTGCTAACAGTCTGTATATTCATAACATTATATAAAATAGTAAAAATGCAAAGGATACTGAGAAAATCATTGTGACGGCAAGAAGTGCTACCATAAAAGTTTAGAATCTAAATTTGTTTTCGTTAGTATTCCGGAAAATGGAGGATACTAGTTTTGAAGAATGTCCCTTACTTGTGCCCATCAATAATGCAGTAGAGTCAGTTTAACTTTGTACATGTATCGTCACGTTTTTTTCAGACATCATCGACTGTTTAAAAGTATTAAGCTTTCACAAATGCATCCTCTGACAACTTCTAAAAACGGATTCCAAGAATGAGACCAAGTATGATTTTGCCTGAAACAGTAAAGAAAATTATTCCGACAAATTTTCCTTTTACTTATAGGCGGAATTCTTACCAAAACCAATTCAGGCCACTCGTGATATTCGCGGCCCCTTTTATGCTTCTTTTTAAAACCTTAGGTGGTATATCCAACGATTTGCTTTTCACGTCTATATCCAGGTGCTCACTGCAGTTCCGTTTCTTTTTGTTAAACACACACTTGCTGAAAATCTAGATTAATTTCGTGTAGGTCAAAGTAAAGTTACGGTACAAACATTGCTGAACTATTGATTTCTAATATTTATTGGTTTATGATGAAGATACTCAACACATGAGGCACAACACCGGTAGTACACTCCATTTTACAAGACGACAACGAATCGCCGGTAAAGTTTAAGAAATTTTAATGATGGAGATACTTTACGTTCTGTCGCTATTCATACTATGGACCTGACATATATACCCTAAAAGTCTATGACAACATAAAATGTTCAATATCAGGATGATCCTAAAGAAAGTGTAATGTCATCATAGTAGGAAAACTGTTGAATTACCTCATCGAGAAGAGGGACCAGATTCCTTATTGCAAGTCTTCGTAGATGATCCTTATTTCACATTTTCAATGTGATTTCAAGAATCATTAAATTATTGTTTAGCCAGTTTCACATACCGTGGAAATAATATTCTTTCGTGTATTTTAAAATTTGTTGTCTCACTCTGTGCTTTGAGTTAAATAATATTCAGAGGAATTTTTTTTCGAGTCGAGGACATAAAATAATTAAAAAACTAATAATAATTGATTGACATAACAAATTTGCAAATGTGTACAGTACGTATGTATAGTACGTGTGCACAGTACAGTATGCACAGTAGTATTTATGAGACAGATTCAATAATATATACAAACAAGAAGCAAGATGATTATATTTTTTGACGGGCCCAGTATTCCGTGGTTATCACAGCAGTTTCGCTGGCTGCACCAAGATCACAGATAGTGCATGCAGCCGGTAGGTTTCTGCAGACTAGCAGATGTTGTCCGTCCTGTACGTCACCGCACTGACTAGTTTCCTACTCATTACTGAAGCCCGACTTCCTGAGGTTGGCTTTGCACTTTGACACCCAACCTCACAGTCTGTTCAAAGTCTTTCAGGACACGTATGACAGGAGTGGAACATCCGTGACCGTTAAGTGATTGTCTTCAGCTAGGGGATCTCGCCAAAGCTCCTCTCTGTGTGTTCTGGAAGATGAACGAATTGCCATGGTTTCTGTAGGAAGCTTCTTCTTGACCTCAGTCTCGGCTGTTGAGAGTCATGCCCGAACAAATTATGTCTAGGGTAGATTTCTTGTTTTTTCTTTTCCACTTCTGTTGCAGCTTGCCTTCGAATGGGTGGCGGTGCTATACCCATAATTCGGTACAGCTTATTGACAGGAGTATGTCGTAAGCAGCCTGTAACAATGCGTCCTTTCTCGTTCAGGGCTATTGCTACATGTTTAGCATGTGCAGAGTTTTGCCAGACGGGTGCTGCCTATTCTGCGGCGGAGAAACATAGTGACAAGGCAGATGTTCTGAGCACTTTTGGCTGGACACCCCAGCTGGTTCCTGTAAGTTTGCGGATGATGTTCCGCGCTTTTACACTAAGGCTAGTTTGTTCACAGAGGGCTTTGAATGTGAGGGAACGATCCATCTTCACCCCAATGTATTTAGGAGTTCCGCAGTTTAGTTGTTCTACTCTCCAAGTGATTTTCAGTTTCCTTTTGACTTCCCTATCTCTAAGATGGAATGCACAGATTTGGGTCCCTCCAGGGTTCGGTTTCAGTTGGTTTTCATCGTAATACCTGGTCAAATTTTAAAAAGCTGTTGTCAGTTTCACCTCTACTTCCTCAAAGTTCTCACCTTGGGCAGCGAGTGCTGTATCGTCAAAGTATATGAATGCCTTGGTTGAAGAGTTAATTGGCTGGCCAGGATGGTAAAACGCCATGATTGAAGGTCGACCACAGGCCTAACTAGGTCAGAAAAATATCCTGTTGAAAAATTTTCGTTACGAGTAATTTTTCTGAAAGGTATAAGTAGTCCAAAACAGTAGCTGCAGCCATAGATAGTAAGAATGTATTCAATAGAAAGTGAGACATCCTAGCAGAGACAATAGCATGATTAAGTTATGAATATTAATACTGTTAGACTTCTGTTTTGTCTCCAACGTAAGCGCACAGGTGGCGGATACATCGTTTACAAGTTGGTTCTGACCCAACAAGTAAGTGAATTGATTGTCAGTCTTGGGTATTATAAGTGTCATTCATGTGAGCAAAAAGTTTATGAAAAGGGTGAGATCGTGTGAGGGCATGTTAACGCGAAGTAGGGCGCGTGAATTTCTCTTAAAACAGAAAATAAGGGAATCGGAAAGATTAGCAATGGCAGATCGAGACATTGACCGAATTGAGGTAGAGACCCAGCATGAGGATGGACAGAGAATAGAGGACAGTACAACAGACGATGCAGTATCGCGAGAAATAGGACAGACAACGCACCATAACGAGGATAATGTACGCCAAGGCATAGAAAACGTAGGTCAGCTTACGACAGTGGAACAGGAACGTAGGGAGACAGTCGATGAGGATTCTAACTTGCGTCTTGAATATGTAGAACCCATAGTACAAGGAATTCGAGCTGAGTCGTGTCACCCACAGTTCAATACAATCGGTTGCGAGCCAGCACTTGGGCGAAAATACGGATCGTAGGACGTTGGAAGAAACCGCAATGTGACCCACCAATCTGGCACAATTATTAAACAAATGACAGAAACCATGACAAGGCAAAATTAAGAAAAAGCGAACCAAATTAAAATTCAAAATGCGTCAACGACGAAACAAATTGCAGAAACCACGAAAACAATGCGTGCGATTAAAGAACAAAACAAAAAAATTCAGTTACTCTTAAGTCGTATTGAAGACGAAGCAAAAACAATCAATTGAGAACAGACATTGATAAGGTACAAGTGACGTACAAACACTGCATAATAACACTCAGGACGAGATCAAAACTTTACGTTACAACACCCAGGGAGAAGTCAAGAAACTAGAAAAACAGATAAACGTAATTACTAGACAAGCAGCTGGTACAGCGCGTGTAATTGTTGAAAACAATGTGTTACACAAACGTATCACCAAAGCAGCGCTGACAATATACGATAATCGCATAGTCAAAATACAAGCGCAAACCAGCAAGAATTTCAGATTCTTTAAGTGAGAGTCGAGCGATAATAGATATGGGGAAAAGTAGCGTAACATTCGGGAATGTCACAGTTCTCTTTGAGCAAAATCTAAAATTAGAAGAAATACCAGTTATGAACAAACAATTAAAAATGATGCCAGATAAAGAGGATGAAGAATTAGAATGGTATGCACAAAAGGGGGAATCGCTTCAACTCATGTTAGAAGAGCATAAAGAAATCGACGAAAAATTGCAAGAATTTCAAGGTATTTCGTCACACAGTGAAAGAGAATTAGAGGTTATTTTACAAGATAAAGCAGAGGTATTTTTAGCGAAGACTCGCAGAATTAAACACTTTCAGTACAAGTTTGAAGTAAAACTGCACAATCCGTTTAGAGTGCCACCCTATACAATCCCATTAAGCTATAGGAATAAAGTATTCCAGGAGTTATCTAAAATGTTAGATGAAGATATTATTTAACCTGCTACCTCCACATATAACAGTCCATTCCATATTGTACAAAAACTAGATGGCAGCATTAGTTAGTGCTTGATTCTAGACACATCAACACAACCATAATCACTGAGCCAGATCGCCCAGAAAAATTAGAGAAATTGATAACTTCCACGGTGCTAAGATATTTTCATCAATTGATTAATGGAGTAGATTCTGGCAAATAGAATTAGCCCCAGAATGTAGAACATTTACAGCATTAATCGTATTCGGTAGATGTTACCAATTGAAACGATTGCCATTTGGTTTAAACAAATCATCATCAGGGTTTATCAAGGGATTTAATACTATACTCATTCCTGAAATTTTACAAAAAATTACATGTTATGTTGATGATGTGATTACAGCAGAACCCTCTTGGGAACATCACTACGACACGTTGAATCAGTTTTTACAGGTCATGAAAGAGCATTAGGTCACAGTAAATATAAAAAAATCTAAATTTGGAAGGGGAGAGGTCAAATTTCTAGGACATATGATTTCAGTGAAAGGGGTAATGCCCCACCCAGAAATACTAATGGCAATCAAAGAATTCTGTATTCCATATAATAAGAAAACTCTCAGAGGATTTCTAGGTCTGACCGGATTCTATAAAAAAATTATTTGGATCGACTCTATCGCAACACTAAGGCTATGTGCATTGACTGAAAAAAAAACACTCCATGGGTATGGGATCAGCAAGCCAATGAAGAATTTTTAAAAGTGAAAAACGCACTAATAACAGCACCGATTTTAGCACATCCTGATCTAACAAAAAAAAAAATTTATATGGCCATTGATAGTGAGAAAACAGGTTTAGGAGTTGTTTTATTCCAAGAATACGAACAGCCTGCTCTAAGATCATACAGAACGATTGCATTTGCCTGTCGTGTACTCATAAAAAGCGAGAAAAACTATTCTGTCACGACGCTGGAAGCACTGGCCATTGTATGGGCTTCCAACGTTTTCGATACTTCCTATTCAAAAAAAAAAAAAAAGTATACACTGATCACAAAGTATTAGAATTTCTGTTATCCGCCAAACTAACTCATGAGAGGTTAGCCAGATGGATGTCAATACTAAAACAATTGGACTGCACTATTACACACATACCAGGACCAGCGAATTTATTAGCAGATGCTTTAGCCACAGGGTGCATCCAATAACATAAGTTTGAAAGCAGCAGAAGACCAGTTTACAATGTACTATATGAAACAAGTACACTTCGAAAACTACATTACGACAGCATTTAAAAACATAGGCAAAGAACAGGACAAGGATCCCGAAATACTAGGAATCAAATACAAGTGGAGAAGTAAGGAATTTCTGGACATTCGACAGCACAATCTCATAAAAAATAATGTTTTATTTTTTAGACGAAATGTTGCAACGAATGAATGGTTAATTTATATCCTAGAAGAACTAATTAAGAAGTACATATGGTATACACATTTAAATAATGGCCACTTTCGACCAAAGAAATGCTTTTTAAAAAGAAAACGAACAAGCCATTTTCCGAATATGGAAAGACGAATGAGAACAGTATTAGTCAAATACAAAAAATGTATGAGGGCTAAACACATCACTTTCCAAACCAAGCCATCTATGTTTCCAATAATCCCTAAAAAATTAAAACAAATAGCTGCAACGGATTTGATGGGGCAACTCCCACATACGAAATATGGATTTATTTTGATATTTGTCGTTTTGAAACTTACTTCTAAATATGTTGCCTTGACACCATTAAAATGGGAAACGTGTCTTACTGTAAGTAAAGCATTTAGACAATATTTTCTCAGACTAGTAGGTCGAGTAGAACGAATAATTTCGGATAATGGCCCACAATACAAATCAACGTATTGGCAGAAAACGTTAAAACAACACAAAATAAAACCTACCTACATATCTAAGAACAAACCTAGCGTAAATCCAGCTGTACGATCTATAAAGGGCATAGGCACTCTATTCCGATTATATGCAGGCAAAAGACACAACACTTGGAATATATACCTTAAAGATTTTCAAGAAGTAATAAATGAAATTCCACATAGCACTACACTACTACCTCCAATTACTGTACTTAAAAATATTGAACCCCAAACATAACCAGAGAAAAGTAAGATTTCACATTGTACCTCGTAGACAGCACAAGAAAGTCTTAGCAACAGCACTCTCCAAAATCAGAAAGGCAGCCATTAAAAGAAAGGAAAGAGGAGATAGAACAACAATTAAAAGAACATCCCAGTAGGCCAGAAAGTATTTGTAAAAACACACCACCTCTCCAGCAAACAGAAACACAAAAATACATAAGTTTTACGCTGCATACAAAGGACCGCTGATAATTTGCCGAATTGCTCATGATAATGCTGTGGAACTAATGAACCCAAAAACAGGTAATACCCTAGGACTTGTCCATGTGAGCCATATCAAAAAGTTTTAAGATTAATTTAATTACTGGTAAATAATCAGCACAGTATTTCAAGTTTATGTTCCAGATAAGATCGTCAGGAGAAAGAAGATTGAAGAGAGAGGAAGGTGGATAAAAGAAAGTATTTTCAATAAAAACAAAGACAAAAATAACACCAATAGTAGTATAGATTAAGGTGAAAGGATAAATCGTACATAGTCTAACAGCATGAAATACTAAAATGCTATGCACCACGACACTACACAAAAATGAAAAACGAATTTTAGGATTCTTTTAGAAGTTAAGACTCAAAATATCTTAGAATTGTAATATGGAAAGGGCTCCAAAAGTTGTATAGCTTTTTAAAAGGCGTAAAACAATGTAGTTACCAGACATATGTTAGATGATTACAAGTAAAACTTTTTGTAAGAACCATTGTAAAAAAAAGAAGAAAAACTCCAGCAAGAACCGGATGCAACGACCCACAAGTTGCAACGAGAGAAGTATCAAGAAAGAAAAGGACGTAATTAGCAAGACACGATTCCTACAAGTCCGAACCGTTGAGAGAAGGGAAGGGACAGCGACACCAACAAAGCGCACTTTTATCCGAAGTCAGCAGCAAATCTACTGCTGAAGGGTACCGTGCAGGGACAGACAAGCAAACACCGGACTTTCGCCGCTCGTATGGGACGCGGAGTCAGTCGGACGCAGCGGAGCGAGCAAAAAACGGCCCGACGAGAAGACGGCTTGGGTAAGCCACCACTGGCAAAAAATATGTGTAAGAGTCACACTACTGCAGTTAAACAGCAACGCTGCAGCACGGAACTAAAGAAAACTTCCAGAAAGTAGAAATGAGACGTCCAAACAATTTATCAAACTGTTACTAAGAGGAGAATTTCTAGGCGACTAGTTATCAATAAATATTCCAATATCCTGCCCAGAGAAGAATCAAGAATCAAGTAAGAAGCAGAGAAAAAGCAGGAAGAACAGAAGTTGAAGAGTATCAAGATTGAGACCAAGAAAGAAGATGGGTGAAGAATAGACGACATACCTTCCTAAATCCCTATCCTATTGTAAACTAGTCATCTGCGAAGTATTTCAATGATAAACAGCCTAATTTAGCGACATATAACGATGACTTTCACGCATGCAGTGCCAGTAAACCACTAGATTCAGCACTCCCAGCTCCATTTCGTTATGGGACCTCAACAATAGCAATACACAGTTGCAAAACAACAAGGAACGACGGACGAGGCGTTACATAGAATACTTGCCCACATCCATCTTGATGAAGTCCATCAACTTCAGCGAGAAAAAAAAAAATAGCATTCCTCAACCTCATGCATAAACATTCATAGGATCGTGAAAATGTGTGAAATCATGTGATATAGGAATTGTGCAAAAGACACGTGTAAAAAACTTAATAAGTAAAGCATACCAGACAGCTAATAAATTACAAAATAACAGTCACTGACTATGGACTTAAGTAAAAATAGACTATCGATAAAAATAAGACATAAGTTCTGAAAGGGACAGTGTATAAAGAACCAAAGTGAGGCATAATAAATACTAAAACTATATGCTACTTACTTTCTCCTCATAAAAATAAAAGAATAACTATGTTTTACTTATTTTCTTCTTATAAAAACAAAGAATAAAAAATTATCTTGTTGCATGTTTTCCCTTTTTTAAGATTCACACCATTTGTTAGGATAATATCTCAATACTTATGTATTAATATTTCTTTTTCAAAGCAATTCTTGTAAATAATTCTTATTTGTTAGTATAACAATGTTGAAATGAATGTCGAGAAACAAAAACTTTTTTTATAATGACCAACAATATTCAAAGTATTTACTTGTACATTATAATTAGAAAATGTGTTAGGAATAGGTTTTACTTAATAACTACATTCATGAAAACAATATTTCTAAGGAAACCGATGTGAAAGACTCCTCACTTTTGATAACAAACTTCTTAAAAAACAAACTTCACACATAAATAAAGAAAGAAAAATAAGTAAAACTGAATAATGATATGGGCATAAAAATATTCTTCTCTAGTCAATATAAACATATTTTTGAGAATAATGTGGAAGAATATAAAAATATAAAGTAGTAATACAAACTACCATAGAAGTAGAAAGACGTGGCTGAACAGTAGGCAACAAAATGTCATACATTCCCACCGTGAAACAGACGCAATTCCGAGGGGAGAAACTAGAACACAAACCAAGAGCAAAGCTGTGTATCCTAGAAGGCCCTACAATAAGGGACGGACACCAACATCGCCGGCCGATCGCCAAGAGCAGCCCCCAGCCCATACTAAAAGATAGAGCCCTCCAGAAGATCAGTATAGATATTACGATAACCCTAAATGGGCCACACCAGCTGCAAGTTTTAGCGTGAGACTATATGCATCTCTGTTACATAGCAAACATTAAAAACATTGCCCCACCACGAAAAGTATAACGTTTCTCACTGGATAGACAGAATTTTTGTAGGCGGAGCTTAAGGTTAACATTGAGACCCTGATTGGTCAGTTTTAAACACAGCCAGATACCCTTTTCTTAAACCCACTTCTGTAAATTGTAGTAAAGAGAAGTTAGGCGAGATGCTACCGAGATGGCGAGGTGTGTAGAGCTGCGCCGCCCGCCGCCAGCTGACTAACCACCGACAAGGTAATGAACGCACGCGATGCCGCATAAGAGAGCATAAGGCTTCACTCAGAACTGCAAAAGTCTCATCTGTTACATCCCCTTTTTTTGCGTAATACTAGTGTCGATCGTCAATGAAAGTTCGTGGTATTCACATTTGCTACTGGAAGTTAAAATCTGAAACGCGATGATTTTTCTGTTATATAGTAATTGAGAAGCCATATCAGCCACCGTAACTTACGACAAGTTAAATAAGTAGTTAAAGTTAATTGAGGGTCACTGTAGACCATTTTGATAGCTTTCTCTACGGCATAGGTCATCCTTCGATCTATTATAGAACCTGGTAACCGGTTCAGGGAATATTCGATCACATTTTTGTTGAACGCAGTTGGTTTTTATCATCGTGTGTTAAAATATTTCCTTTTATCAATACTGCAATTTATAAGCAATGTTTTGTGAGTAGAATAAAAATTCCAGTGGTAAATTTAACTGCTTTTTCGACGTTATTTTAGCAGCTAACTAAAAATAGGAAAGCTTTGAACCCTTTCTACTAAATTTAGTTAGTGTTAAGATTCTTTTATAGGGAGCGCAGTGGAACTGACGCCGAAATCATTAAGAATTTGATTGTATCATCGCTAGTCTTACTGAACTCTTCTGAACTCTACATTTCATGTGTGGTCTGGCGTCTCCTTACCAGCAACAGGTCCCAGGTTCAAACTAGTCAGTTCCCTAAAAAACACTCTCAGGTCGTCGTTGCGAGAAAGTGATAGGGAGACATGACTAAGAACAAACACCATGCAGAATGTTAGAAGTCGTGTAGATATTATATAACAGCGGAGACAGCACACTTCCCTGAGTTAGACCATTTTTCTGCACTCTCCGTCGACTCTTCAGAGGGTTGTACCCATAGATCTTAAATGGCACAGCTAGCTTTAGCGCACCTTTTCATTTGTTTCTGTAATGCTTTCAGCGTCACTCATCATTTCGAACTCTCAGAGGATTATTCGGTGTTCATTACTCGGCCACTAAAACTGGTTAGAGAATAGAATTACATCGAAAGAAATTTGGTAGAACGTTAGACACATATTCTACAAGTACACTGTCAATGGCAGTAGAATGCTTCTCTTACAGCTACAACAACTAAAATGAAATTGCAAAATACCGTATAAGCCCACTTTTCGGCATTCGATACACCAAATTTAACCACGAAGCCTTATTTTCTGGTCGGGCTTGGTACGTCATTGCTGGTCTTCGTGTTGGTTACCAAATGTAGAATTCGATGCGTAGGTGCATGGAGAGTTTCGCGTTCCCCGATAAATATTTGAGGTGTTTCGTCGTTCATGAAATATTCGTTGGTCCGTGCATGTATTTTGCAATGAACCAGTTAATGCAGTATTGCCGATTGTAGGAATTTCATTTCTTTAAAGAGAAATGAGGATAAGCATAAATGTTTTACAGCTTACGTTTCATCAACGTAATGATTTTGCCTCAGCCAACTACTTATTTATTCATCTATATGCACCCAGCGATTGATCTTTAGGCAATACGGATTTTATCTGTGTTTGCACAGTGCGTACATCTGTGGCATGCTCATCAGTAGAGGAAAGTTTATATTTCTGTTAAGACTTTCAGTTTCTGCCTGCGTTCATTTCATTCGTACTTTCATGATGCAGTTCACAATATTGCACCACAGCCTGTACGTCATAGAACAGTATCCAGTAGGATTGTTTCTCGCATGCTACGAATAGGGTCTAGGCCTACGGACTACCCCTGCGTCGTTAGACCGTTACAGATGACGTACCACTTGTTGGCAGCTGACAGGAAACGATCCAAATCGAGAAACACCTCGTCTTCGTTCTGCATACCCCTCGTATCGTTACCCGAAGACTGAATGCCACATCAGAAGAATACGATAGACCAAAGAAGCAGTGTGGGTGCACCGGTCCTTTGCGCAATGAGTTGGGGCGACGCCGTGCTCCAAGACCACCGCAATGGACATCTGCCCGCGATATTTCACCTCGACTTCTACCTGTAACAAAGTCAGGAAATTACAGTATTATGATGTTGTGCATGTTACAACTTACAAAGATAATCCGTCAGACTTCCACCATGTCTTGTTCCTCAGGTCTTCAGCCTGAAGACTGGTTTGATGCAGCTCTCCACACTAACCTTGCAAGCTTGTTCATCTCAAAATAACTACCGCAACATACATTCTCTTGAATCAGCTTACTGTATTCATCTCTAGATCTCCTACGATTTTTGGTCTCACACCTCCCTCCAATACTAAATTAGTGATCCCATTATGTCTCAGAACGTCTCCTATCAACTGGTCCCTTCTTCTAGTCGGGTCGCGTCGCATATTTCTTTTCTCTACAATACTGTTCGGTACCTCCTCATTAGTTACGTGATCTATCCATCTAATGTTCAGAATGCTTCTATAGCACCACTTTTAAAAAGATTCTATTCTCTTGTCGTTAAAACCGTTTATCGCCCATTTTCACTTCCATACATGGCTACACTCAATATCAGTACTTTAGAAAAGCCTTCCTGACACTTAACTGCATATCCTGTGTTAGAAATTTCTCTTCTTCAGAAATTTATTCCTTCCAATTGCCAGTTTGCATTTTATATCACTGTGTTCTGCTGCCCAAATAGTAAAACGCATCTGCTACTTTAACTGTGTCATTTCTTAATCTAATTTCCTCAGCATCACATGATTTAATTCAGCTACATTCCGTTGTCCTTGTTTCGATTTTGTTGATGTACGTCTTAGATCCTCAATTCAGGACACTGTCCACCCGTTGAACTACTCTTCCTTATCCTTTGCTGTATCTGACAGAATTATAATGTCATCGGCAAACCTCAACGATTTTTCTTCTTCCCCCTGGATTGTAATTACTACTTCCATTTTGTTTCCGTTACTGCCTGCTCAACGTACAGATCGAATAGCGTCGGGAATAGGCTACCAACCTCTCTCACTCCCCTCTCAATTACCGATTCCATTTCATGCCCCTGTCTTCTGGTTTCTGTGCAAGTTGTAAATACTCTTTCGCTCCCTGTATTTTACCCATGCTACCTTCCGAATATCAAAGAGAGTACTCCAGTAAACATTGTCAATAATTTCTCAACTTTTACAAACGGTATAACTCCAGTTTTGACTTTGTTTTACCTATTTTTCAAGATAAAACGTAAGTTCCATATATCGTAGCTTGTTGCTTCATTTCATGGAAATCAAAACTGATCTTCCGCTATATCGACTTCATTTACCTTCTCCATTCTTCTCTGAAGAATTCGTGTTACTATTTTGCAAACATGGCTTATCAAACTCACAGATAGGTAATATTCCCAGCCGCCAGTACTTGCTTTCTCTGCAACTGCAAGTATTATATTTTTCTTGAAGTCAGAGGTTGTTTCATCCGTCTCATACATCGCGCACTCTGGATGGAATAGTTCTGTCATGGCTGGCTCTCCCAAAGCTGTCAGTAGTTCTGAGGGACTTTCGTCTGTTCCCAGGGACTTGTTTTGACTTACGTCTTTCTCTGCTCTGTCAGATTCTTCTCACAGTATCATATCTCCCATCTCATCTTCACTTGCCTCCGCTTATGTTTCCAAAATGTTGCCCCCATACACATCTCCCGTGTAGAGACCCTCTATATCCTCCTTCCACCTTTCGGCTTTCCCTTTTTCGCTTAGGACTGGCTTTGTGTCTGAGCTCTTGATATTCATATAAATGCTTCTCTTTTCTCCAAAAGCCGCCTTAATTTTCCCGTAGGCGGTATCTATAGTTCCCCTGGCGATATAGCTTCCAGGTCCTGCTTAACAATTCTTCACTTACTTTCAACATAATTTTTTGACATTTGTATTCCCTTTCACCTGCTTCATTAATTGCATATTTACATTTTTTCGTTTCATTAATTAAATTCCATATTTCCTGTCTTATCCAAGGGTCTTAAAAGTTTTTTTTTTTTTTTTTTTTTTTTTTTTTTTTTTTTTTTTTTTTTTTTTTTTTACCGCTTACATCTTCTTATGCATTCATTATTCCATCTCTCAAAGCTCCATTTCGTCTTCAACTGTATTCGTTTCACTTGTTCTTGTCGATTGTTTCCTAATGCTCCCACGGAAACTCTAAATAACCTCTTGTTCTTTCAACTTATCCATCTCCCAGATCCATAATTTCCTACCTTTTTGCAATTTCTTCAGTATTAATCTACAGTTCGTAGTCAATTAATTATTGTCGGAGTACACATCTGTCCTTGGAAACGTCGTACAATTCAAACTCATCTTTCGAAATCTCTGCTTTACGATTATATGATCAACATGAAACCTTCCGGAGTCTCCAGGTCTCTTCCACGTGAACAAACTTCTTTCATGATTCTTTAAAAAAGTGTTTACGGTGATTGTAATATGCTCCGTGCAAAATTCTCTCCATGAAATTGCGAAATAGCACTCAGTAATATCTTGGCCGCAGTTGAATCTTCACTTGCTTCGATGGTAGTAAATGCACGTGTTTCCACTGCCTGCTTTGCTGCTTCGGTTAGAGAAATTGTGTTACTTAGAGCGTTCGTCCATGATTTGCTACAGAAGTCATCAGTATTGGCCGATCGTGCCTACGTTCAGCATGTTTTCTGAATAGGTGCGAGTAGTCGCGAAATACAGGTGGTGGTGACCTGTGAGATATTCATAGTGTAGTGAAAGAAGTTTGATGCATGAAAAATTTTCACTGTTTGCACTATCACCTCGTGTGAGATAAGCTGATCTCCGACCACCACAACCAGGATTTCTCTTGCAATTCCCAATTCTCGACAGTAAAATGGCCATCATGACTGTAGTCATGTAGAAGTAAATTAAAGAATTATTATGTAACTCATAAGATTGACAATCTTAGCTTAATCACCTCAGAAACGTTTTTCGATCGTGCTGAAATAAAATAAATTCTTCACCTATTCTGAGAATTTTAGTAACTTTTTTTCAGGAATAATTATAAGGTCGTAAAGAACTATTGAAAACAGACACTTGGAAGATCTTTGGAAATTTCTAAGAGTATTAGGAAATGAGGCAACAGGGGCATTGTTGTTTTTGAAAACTGGTGGCTAGAAATTAGGCTTCCAGCTCACCACCGCTGTTTTGCGTTTAACAAGATACCTGACTACAAAAAAGTGTCTGGCACCCCACCATATCGGAACTTAATTGAATGAGATGCCACCGTTACTAAAAATTATGTGCCAGTGTGGCTTACATTAACGGTGCCGCGCATAAAAGCATGTGTCGACCTGGTACCTCTACATCAGAACACTACTTATGGAGCAGTGTGTGAGGTATTCCAGTGTTTACCTCCACAATTCTGCAATGTTGTGGCTGCATCCTCGTATTTCTTATTGACTGCATCCTCGTATTCCTTACCATTCAGTAATCCTTATTGAAAACCATAGACATCAACTACAGAAGAGATAAACGGACTATAAATTCTGTTTATGAATGCAATAAATAGCGGGAGAGCAATATGGAATTGACTGAGAGGCTCAGAGTGTAGTCTGAGCAGTGTAAGTGGAAATAAATTTCTTCCTCAACGTACAGTGGCATATTTCCAAGCGGATTGAGGCTGTTTGTAAACGGTACCTGCTGAATATTTTATTATGTCATCAGTCTACTGACGGTTTGATACAGCACGTCATGAACTTCTGTGCTAGGCCATCCCCTGAATCGCTCAGTAGCAGCTGAACCAAACACCCTCAGTTATCTGCTGGATATATTCCATTCTCTCTTTCCCCTTATGTTCTTCTCTACAGTTCCCTAAACAGAGATGGAAGTTACTCTTCGACTTCTTAACAAAATACTATCATCCTCTATCTTCTTCATTTCAATGATTTATAAATTTCTCTCCGCTCCGAATTTGCGGAGCACCTCTCCATTTCTGATTCCACTACTCCACCCGATTTTCAACCACCTTCCACTCGTACACATCTCAAACGCTTCGATTCACTTCTTTCCTGTCTCCCCCAATGGCTAATGTATTATTTCTACACAGTGCTGCCCTCTAAACGTACATTGGTATATTATCATAAGCATATTCATCTAATTAAGGCTGATATTTGATGCAGGCAGTCTTCTTCTAACCAGATACGATATGTACTCCGATGTCTGTCCATTTCGTTCAGCATGTCCTGCAATTCTTTCTCTCCTCCACTGAGATTAGTATTTTGTATTGGTGCATAAGTTCGAAATGTTTTTCAATGAGTTTAATAAACACAACAGAAACACACAACAGAATCCACTGTCATCGGTAATATATTCACATTCTTCCTTTGCAACAGTGTGCTAAAGCTGGTGTAACTTTTCGTCTCCACGACTAAAGAAATAACATAATTCTGAGGCGAAGAACTCGTAGAGCCATCCTCGAAGCCCATTTTCTTCCACAAAGAGAGTTTCTTGAAGGTTGTTAGAGAGACAGCGAAAAGGTGCAAAACTGAGTCTGCAAGATTAGACGAGTAGAGTGGGTGAGGAATGACTTCCCAACTCCTGTATAGTGTTTTTGACAGTCTAGCAGAATGGGGGTGGGCGTTATGCTGGAGTAGTCACTTCATGGTGGCTTCATGGTAGTTATTGGACTGCGCCTGCAAGACGTCTCAGTTGTTGACAGTAAACCTCAGCAGTGATGGTTACACTCGATGAAGGGCTTGGTAGTTCACCACACTATTGCGGTCCTACTAGAGGCATAACTTTATTTCTCGTGGATGCTCGTAGATCTTGCTACTTTGTTTGGGCTCAATCAGTCCTTTTCTCTTCTTATCGTATCACAAGGAGACCATTTCTCGCCATCAGAAACGATAAAGTGCACGAATGATTGGTGTTGTTCATGAACCAATCGACGACGAACGAGGAGAGATGCATATAAGTCCGCCACCTGATTTTTGTAAATTTGGCTTAGAGCATGCGATACCAAAACACCTGATTTTCTAATCTCCCCATTCCATGTAACAATCACGTGGATCATTGTGGATTAATTCGTTTAAACTCCATCAAACCCCGAAGAGCTATCTGGACATGGAGAGGAAAATGTTGGAAACGTTCAGTTTTTCCACATGTCGGTCCATTTTACAGCGTACGCATCTCCACTCGCTATCTCCAAATGACAAAATGACAATATAAAAACTCAAATAGCAACAGTGAATTAAAAATAAGATATGTCAGTCGCTAAAGAAACCCCCAGGAACCGGAATTCTAAAATGCAAAATAGAAACGAAATCAACTTATGCAGCAATCTATAATTTTATCACCAAATCTTATCATTGCTATTTTTTCAATCTCAATAATGCACCTTTCCTTTATTTCAGTCATTTCTTCTTCGACCTCTAAACTGAACAGTAGAGGCGAAAAACTATATTACTCCTTATTACTTTTCTGAATGTGCAACCTGTTCTTAGCCTTTCTTTCTTATTTTTACCGTGTGGCATAGGATAGAGGTGTACTGTGGTTCGGGTTGGATGTTGTCGAGCGTGGGCTTAGTTTCGCAAGCACCACTTCATAAAGAAAAATATCTTCCTCTACAGTTAACAGCAGATTAACAAACTGAATTCAAGTATACGCCTGAGTTATTGTTCGTGAAGTGCTGGGTATTAGAACAGCACAATTAATTAATTAAAATTTCTTTAGTACAATAATAAAAAAGTTGAAATTAATACCTCCCCAGAAATACTAAAACTATAAGCAATAGTCGAACAAAACTTTTGAGTACTCCGACTCTTGGCCCGAAATATATTACGCACAAAATGAGAAATAACCATCAGTCTAAACCAGCTTAGTAAAAGGAGTTAGGTCAGAAAACCTGCCCTCAGAGTTTATAGCATAGAATACGTTTACAATAAAGATAGTACTACGTCTATTAATCACTTCCTTCACCACCTACCCACTACTTGCAGCAATTGTGCCAACCAACTGGAATATTGCCTATGCAAAATCAATGACAACAGTTCTCTGTGCAAGTGTATATACAGTCTTCGGTATGGTTACAGCTTAATTATTACAAACTGGATATACAGTTTTGAGTCAACCAACGCACGCCCAGTGTGTAGGCAAATACATAACACTGTGCAGACAGTCCATCTGTTCGGAATATGACTGTCTGGGTCTTTACTCTCTGCACAGACTCCCTGCACGACACACTGTACTGTACATATAATCAATGAGTCTCTTGTAATACAGAAACCCTTGCGTCCGGTTCTTCTGGAATCGCCGCCTTCTTCTCCAGGAAAGACACCAGCTACCCTCCTGGCCTGATGCGACAACATCCTTCAGTGTCACCACAAGACGGCCTTAGTGAATTCAAAAAGCCCTGGTTCCCCACCACATCAGCCTTGCAGTAGACTCAGTGCTCACTGGCCACTGGCTGTCCACTGACTTACTCCCAATTCCGGTCGGCAGCTCGTATTGTAGCTACTGTGATGTCTTCGGCCTGCTACACTGCTTCATACAAGTTGTGGCAATGCTGCAATTCAGGTACCACGCCACCGCCTGACCCATCAGTATCTCGCACTATGGCTACCGGCGGAGGCTATCCTTGACGTCATAGCATTTCCAGCTCTCATGCCGACAACCTCGACCGCCAACCCGAGCTCGGTTGTACCCCGCCGGCGACGCCGCAGGCTTCTCGGCTGTTCCACCCCGGCCCCAGCGGTGCCTTCTGGAACCCGTTTCCTCGTAATGAGCGGGCAAGTGAGTGGTTTGCGATCCTTCGCGCTGCTTCAAGACACCTCCTCGTGGCGCTAGTTGTGATACAAACGCTGCCGAGCCCGGCTGGACTGGCAGGAAGTGCGCTCTTCCACGAATTTTAAATTCACTGCACACTTCCTGGTTTTTGTACGTATTCAGTATCACCCTCCATCCTTTGTAGATTACACCTATTTTCCTGAAAATTTCAAATATCTTGTAGTATGTTACACTGTCAGTAGTTTTTCTATGTCGACAAATACCACGAATGTATCTACTAGTACTTTCCTAAAACCCGTCTTGCCTGAATTATGGTTCACCTTAACTCTGCTATATGGCGTGCTTTACAGCTAGCATGGAGGAGAAACGGCTACCTAGCATGCTGGATCTCTCACAGGGTTTAGGATTCGGCAAGTAGGCTGACAGACTCCCTGGACAACGCAAAACGTGCAAGCCGGAAGACCTGCAGCTTTATTTTTCTTTCAAACGATTGTGGAGAAACTATCCGGTAAAACTAAATCTTCAGATAGAAGCTATCAGTGACGAGTTTTGAGTAACATATAGTTTCTCTCCTTCCCGTTCTAAAATCTGATTCATATCCAAAAAGCAGCAGAATATCCATCTCACTAACATCCTAGTGCAGCTGAAAATGCAACAGAATCATAAAACAGCAGCTGAGGGAAAAGCAAGTCAGTAGTTCATAAAAATGATCAGTCTCGGTAGCAAAATTAATAGTAATTTTTTGAGTTGTATTGAACCAAACGAACAGCAATTATCGTTTTAACAACTATCGATGACCCTTAAAAATTACATTACTTCATGACGGAAATCTGCGGTTGCATGAATACTGCGCCAGATATGGAAGTTGACATATTAACCACATGTCGAAATACTCTCATCTTTGCGTAGTATCACTTGTCAAAGTTTTGTTTCGAAATCTAAACCCGTTTATGAAATACGAGTAATCTACATCTACATGACTACTCTGCAATTCACATTTAAGTGCTTGGCAGAGGGTTCATCGAACCACAATCATACTATCTCTCTACTATTCCACTCCCGAACAGCGAGCGGGAAAAACGAACACCTAAACCTTTCTGTTCGAGCTCTGATTTCTCTTATTTTATTTTGATGATCATTACTACCTATTTAGGTTGGGCTCAACAAAATATTTTCGCATTCGGAAGAGAAAGTTGGTGACTGAAATTTCGTAAAAAGGTCTCGCCGCTACGAAAAACGTCTATGCTGTAATGACTTCCATCCCAACTCGTGTATCATATCTGCCACACTCTCTCCCCTATAACGCGATAATACAAAACGAGCTGCCCTTCTTTGCACCCTCTCGATGTCCTCCGTCAATCCCACCTGGTAAGGATCCCACATGAATATTTCGAATATTTCACTCTGGCTTTTACGCTGATGCGTGATTTCGGTACTAAGCGCTTTATGTAGAATCTATCTTCTCGAGAAAGTGGTTTAAGTTTAAATAATGATTCAATATGTTCATTAAGTTTCACACACAGCAACGTAGAACATATTATTCACAAGAAGCAAATTCATAGCGCCCGCTAATTGTCATTGGAAACTTCAACAATATGTTGCAGTACTTCACCTAATCTCGAAATGTCACGGTAACTATGACCATTAACTAAATAAGAGACAGTTCTTCATAAAGCTGACAAATTAAGTTATAAGATAGGCGAGAATCAATTTTTTACTGAATCGGCCGGGGACCCGTCATATTCTGTTTGGTCTTGAGGAGTTTCTGGCGTTGTCTGAGAGTTCCCACCTGTAGGTCGTAACGTCAGACGTCAAACAGCACTTGTAACTGGTCAGCGTCGGTAACATTGATAGAACCTTACAAAGGCTCACGAGGAAAGTAGTACCGGAGCTATCTCGGAAAACATGCACAGCTGCCTAAAGGACAATGGGATAGCAGACGAGGGAGCTGTCGTATGAGCCAGCAAGTAAGCTTAAAGCGAATGATGCTCAATGTCAGATCGGCTTACGGGTCACTGCCACGACGAAATTTGACGTCAGAACAGTATCACTTTTCTGAACCCGAACTGACTGTTACCTAAGAGCCCCAAGATTTTCTTTTTCTTTACTGTGAATATTATTCTCGTCGGCAACTTAAGTGCGTGAACTGTGAAACTAATTTTGTGATAGTTCTAGCTCACATTTGCCTTCGATATCTTTAGGAGTGTGTGGACGATATCTTCCTGAAGAATTATGTTATGTCTCCAGTCTCAAAGAGTGTACATTCCAACTTGTATACTCATTCGGTAGCCTCTACTTCCAGTGACTTCTGATATTCTAAAGGGAAGTTATCTATGCCTTCCATCGTACTTGATCACAAGTTTTGCAAAGTGCTATTAACTTATGATTCGAATAATGGATCCTTCAGTTTTCCATATGGATTTCTACACTCCTGGAAATGGAAAAAAGAACACATTGACACCGGTGTGTCAGACCCACCATACTTGCTCCGGACACTGCGAGAGGGCTGTACAAGCAATGATCACACGCACGACACAGCGGACACACCAGGAATCGCGGTGTTGGCCGTCGAATGGCGCTAGCTGCGCAGCATTTGTGCACCGCCGCCGTCAGTGTCAGCCAGTTTGCCGTGGCATACGGAGCTCCATCGCAGTCTTTAACACTGGTTGCATGCCGCGACAGCGTGTACGTGAACCGTATGTGCAGTTGACGGACTTTGAGCGAGGGCGTATAGTGGGCATGCGGGAGGCCGGTTGGACGTACCGCCGAATTGCTCACGTGGGGCGTGAGGTCTCCACAGTACATCGATGTTGTCGCCAGTGGTAGGCGGAAGGCGCACGTGCCCGTCGACCTGGGACCGGACCGCAGCGACGCACGGATGCACGCCAAGACCGTAGGATCCTATGCAGTGCCGTAGGGGACCGCACCGCCACTTCCCAGTAAATTAGGGATACTGTTGCCCCTAGGGTATCGGCGAGGACCATTCGCAACCGTCTCCATGAAGCTAGGCTACGGTCCCGCACACCATTAGGCCGTCTTCCGCTCACGCCCCAACATCGTGCAGCCCGCCTCCAGTGGTGTCGCGACAGGCGTGAATGGAGGGACGAATGGAGACGTGTCATCATCAGCGATGAGAGTCGCTTCTGCCTTGGTGCCAATGATGGTCGTATGCGTGTTTGGCGCCGTGCAGGTGAGCGCCACAATCAGGACTGCATACGACCGAGGCACACAGGGCCTACACCCGGCATCATGGTGTGGGGAGCGATCTCCTACACTGGCCGTACACCTCTGGTGATCGTCGAGGGGACACTGAATAGTGCACCGTACATCCAAACCGTCATCGAACCTATCGTTCTACCATTCCTAGACCGGCAAGGGAACTTGCTGTTCCAACAGGACAATGCACGTCCGCATGTATCCCGTGCCAACCAACGTGCTCTAGAAGATGTAAGTCAACTACCCTGGCCAGCAAGATCTCCGGATCTGTCCCCCATTGAGCATGTTTGGGACTGGATGAAGCGTCGTCTCACGCGGTCTGCACGTATAGCACCAACGCTGGTCCAACTGAGGCGCCAGGTGGAAATGGCATGGCAAGCCGTTCCACAGGACTACATCCAGCATCTCTACGATCGTCTCCATGGGAGAATAGCAGCCTGCATTGCTGCGAAAGGTGGATATACACTGTACTAGTGCCGACATTGTGCATGCTCTGTTGCCTGTGTCTATGTGCCTGTGGTTCTGTTAGTGTGATCATGTGATATATGTGACCCCAGGAATGTGTCAATAAAGGTTCCCCTTCCTGGGACAATGAATTCACGGTGTTCTTATTTCAATTTCCAGGAGTGTATTTCCTTCTCTATCTCATTATCAGACATTTCCTCCCCACCGTACACGCGCTCAGTTCTCTCCGTCCCCCTATTAGATCTCTCCTCTGCGTTTAACAGTGGAAATCTTCTTTCTATGTTAGTATTGACACTTTTGCTTTTAAATTCACCGATCGCTGTTTTGGCTTTTCTGCATGGTGTATCAATATTTTCGTTGACAATGTTGTTTTCGATTTCTGCACAGTTTCTTCTGCAGCCATTTAACCCTTGGCTTACCTGAACTTCCTATTTATGTCATTGCTGAGTTGCTTTTATTGCTGCGATCCTGTCTTTTCTGAACATTTTTATACTTCCGCCTGTCAATGATTGACTGAAGGTATTTTTATGTAGGCCAAAGTTTCTACTCCATTACTCTCCTTGTGCCTGTGTTTGTCTGTTCCAGACAGAATCCGCGTGAGCATTCAGGCAATCATCTTACCGAATGTATCACGTTAAGGATACATGTTCGGTAGAGGGTGGCCGGAAGCCCTTAATGTCATCAATATGCCTCCCCTTCGCACCACCAGGACCCCTCTCAACCACCCAGGAATTTTTGTAACCCAACTCCCCGAGTCTAGTATTGAGAAACATAAGGCAACCGCCGGCCGCGGTGGTCTCGCGGTTCTAGGCGCTCAGTCCGAAGCCGCAGGACTGCTACGGTCGCAGGTTCGAATCCTGCCTCGGGCATGGATGTGTGCGATGTTCTTAGGTTAGTTAGGTTTAAGTAGTTCTAAGTTCTAGGGGACTGATGACCTAAGATGTTAAGTCCCATAGTGCTCAGAGCCATTTGAACCATAAGGCAACCGTTCGCCTGCCTCTTTCTGATATGCAAACCCAATCGATAGTCCGACGAATTACGTTAGCTCGATCGAGGCCCACTCTGATTTAATAAGAGAGTAATAGCATTGATTGTAAGATTGCATCATCGTCTTATTCTGTAATCAGCTACATCGGATTATGTAGGGGATGATTCCGCGTCTGAAACATAGTCCCTGGTGGGCGGCTATAACAGTGAACGCATATAGCGGCAAGGGCGAATGTTGGGGCGCGTTAGCGGACGAGAGGACGCATAGCACCGTATGGTGTCATGGCAGATGAATTCAGATATAGCTTGACGGTGAACTTTCACCAGATAATGGACTATGTTGGCAATCTCGTCTCCAATTAAGAAAATATTATAACGAATCTTCCCTGCAGAGAAGCGATCTTTCTCTACTGGCCACCTCTCTCATGAGAACACGAACTGGTTTGTAGGCTCAGTTACTTGGACGTCCAGCGAATTCAGGGAAGACGGGAGTAAAGAGTCACATTTCTACACATTCCTATTCTTTCCGCTTGTCCTAAAACAAGTAAAACATTCCGAAAGACGTCCTGCGTGTTGTCGGTTACCACGAGGTGCAGATGCGACGGGTGGACGCCACGATAGTGATATACGAGAAATGTGACACCCACAGGTAGAAAAGAAACCTCCTAAGAACCTATGAGAAAACAGAGCGTTTCAGTAATTTTTGCGCGCGAAATCAAGCCCAAAGAGAAGAATTTGGGTAAACAGTATCGTCGTTTAACAGACAGACAACTCAGCAGGCAGACGACTTCACAGAAAGTTCACTTCATGAACAGACACATACAGACTTCTGCCGACTCCACCTCAGACTTCACATGCAGAGACCACGGGCCGTTGTCGACTTTGAGGTGGAGAGCCGTGAACACATTATCTACAGCGAGATTGGTCACTGTGGGAAAATAGCCCCCATCTACAAACTTGCAGCCATCTTGTTCACCCACAAGTATGATAAGCTCGGATAGTCTAAGGGCGTTGTCAGACTCAAGTAAATTCACGCATTCTCATCATAACTGAATTTGCAGGCATAGTTCACGTGTGATTCCCTTTCTTTTTCTTGAACAAGCCGTCATTGTTTTCACGTGATGCCTTTCAGTTTAATGAATCTTGTATGAATTGGTTTATTACTGCCATATGCATCCTTATCAGAGAACCCAAATGGTTACTGTATTTCTTTTTACGGTTGAATTCACGTGTCACGCGATTGTTCAAATGGCTCTGAGCACTATGGGACTTAACATCTGAGGTCATCACTCCCATAAATTTAGAACTACTTAAACCTAACTAACCTAAGGACATCACACACATCCATGCCCGAGGCAGGATTCGAACCTGCTACCGTAGCAGCAGTGCGGTTCCGGACTGAAGCTCCTAGAATCACTCGCCCACAGCGGCCCGCAAGTGATTGTTATTGAAGTGTGTGTAACGAAATGTTGTAACTCTACAACGGGTAATAATACTCGGATTTACCTGGACCTGTGTACTTAATTTCGTAATCAGTAGACAGTTATCACGAAATTATCAATATAAGAAATGTCCGTACTTGAAATTCAGTGACAGGGCCGTTTTGTTCTTAAAACTGTGGTAAACTCAACCCCGTTGTGTAACTTTACTAAGCATTGCAATTTGAAGGAGTGATCTGCTTCTCAGTAGGTTCAGTTGATGCAGATCAGAGACCTCACATGTGGCACTTCCTAGCTTCATCTTATGTGGAATTGCGCAAATCGTTTCTAAATATTTGAGACTCGTGTACCTCAGACGAAATTCAGGTCCCAGTCCCACTCTCAACCAGACGGATGTGGTGAAACGCTAAAACCACATCCAAGGAAGCCATCACAGTGACCCTCGTCCTTTGTCGTTAATTCCGCCCCGTCCGATCCGGGACTATAGAACCAGGCCGACTCCTGGAGGCGACGTGCTAACACGCAATGCGTATCTTGATTTTAGAAAAATGTATTAGTTATTACCTTCCGACTGCTTTTTTTTCCATTTTTTTAAACTCGATTTTGTTCCTACTACAAAGAGCCAGCATTATCTCACAACTGTGTCTTCTGTTCCTTCCACTACTACACTGTTCGAACCTCCCACGATTACTAGCTTTTTCTCCCCTTTACGTACCGTACTATACGTTCAACACCGTTTAACACTTTCTCTATTTCTTCATCTTCTTCTTGAGAGTTCCGTATGCTTAGCTGAACTATGCTTGTTTTCTTTGGGTGTGATGTGATTAATCCTGTTACAATTCAGTAGGATGCACAGTCCTCTGTCCGATACACCACACTCTTAAACAAGTCTATTAACAGAACTATGTTGGCTGATTATATCCGATGTCTGTTGCCAAGATTACCAACTATTTTTATTTAAAGTTTAAACTGTGGCTGGATTTGCCTGCGCGATATAGCTTACTGTTACAGATGTGTATACAGTGTGGATTCACGTTTATCTAGTATGACGAGAAAAGTCCCCATTACCAGCAAATGCCACACTACTCGACTATAACCAACAGGTGCGGTGAACATGAAGTCCTACACCTTCTTTCCCTTCGAATGACGGTTCACCACCACGCACTGTCACATGTCTTTACTAAGTAAGGCATTGAGAAGTTCATAATGAATCACCCTTCTCTAACTTTACTTTTTTTTATACAGATAACCTGTAGCATGTATGCTATCGATTTTTGTGTAGATTAAAATTACCTAAGCTGTTTCATTAAAAGAATTTATATCATTTTGTATACGATGTATTACATTTCAGGCTAAAAAATACAAAAATGAAATTCATGTTTTACAATCGATAGGTACTAACAGTTAAAATTACTCTTCTTTTAAAAATATTTGAAATTACGAAATTTTATGTTATTAATTGCACAGTCTGACGCTAATTATAAAACTTATTTCTAGATTACTTTAGAAAATAATGACATATTTTAGCGAATATTTTTCTTCAGTAAAGAAAGTTTGTAAACTCTTTGGAATAATGATAGTACCGCAGAATGAAGGAAGTGGCGGGCTTGCCTCTGATGGAAGTAGACGTTTTCTAAGTTTGTCACCAACAATGTAATTATTGTTTTTTATGCAGAAAATGTAAAAAAATGTGTGATGCTGAAAGATGTAACAAAGAATAAAATTCAAGAATAATAGAGGCAATTCTTCATCAGATATTTAGTCATCAAGAACCTACAAAGTAGAAAGTTTAGCTGCAAGAATCTTCTCCTTAGACAAGACTTTGAGCCATCGACAACAACTACGAGATAACTAACATAAGTAAAAAGTTATTCTTCTATATATCTTATGCCTCTCGAAGCTTTCAGAACTTTTACAAAGACAGAATTTTAATAGTAATCTGTGGGAGGGTAAGATTACAATTGGTATGGAATTTTGGACCTTGGCCCAATGTCTGGTTATCAGGAAGTGTGCGAAATAGTTTTCTCCAAATGCCGGCCAAATACTGCCCTTGGAGACATCAGCCTCCATTAGGATTTGTAATACCTACCTGCGTGTCGAGCGCCGCTATGTAGTCGTGCTTTAGTCACTTTGAACATTGAGGGAGATTTGGGCTGCGGTCATTACGTTGTAGGAACGGGGTGGAACTGCAAAGCGCCAACGGAAACCCTAAGCTTCTTTATATACGATTGTGGTTTGGTCATACAGCCACCTCTCCACATCGACAACTAAATCAACCACACTAACGCTTACGACCACTGAACGTACCTAGAATATCGTTCACTGATGCCGTTCTCAGAGCAATTGGCTAGGAGTTAATAATACTCCAAATTAGACTAGAATTGACGCTATGTTGTGTATAAGTTTTCATAGGCTTACTCAAACGAGTTGTGCTTCGATGACACGTCGCGTAGGAACAACGGAACACTTTTGTCGAGAACTAATGTTGAACGGCTAATATTGCCTTATTTTTGTTGTAATTTATTCATATAAATCTTCTATTATGGGGAAAGACACAAATTCCACTAAAGCCCTCCCTCATGTTTCAAGTTTTCAGACGCAAGAGTAACCAGCTTCTATTCACAGTACGTTTTATCGTAACACTAATGCCATAGTCTACTAGGAGGAAAGTAAATAGAAATTTCAACATAAAAAACATTACTGAAATAATTTCCTTCATCTACGAAGACATGGACTGAATATTGGACACAGCAGGTTCGGTAACAGACGGGAACGTGACCATTTGACATGTTTAGAAAGTATTTACTAACTCCAGTTTCTACCATCTAGTCTTTCTAGTAGATGGTTAATCACTAAGGCAGTAAGTAATTTAGACACTGCTGTTTATTGCACTTGGGAACACTGTTTTTCAAGTAAACGTATGCACGCTGCAACATTTCAGTGATTTGAGAATCTGCTGCCTGCACATTCCTTCATTGAAATGCGCTATCTATTAGAGTTGCTGCAAAGGTAACCCTTCCGTCAGAAAACTTTTCCAAATTTATTTCCAGTTATTGATATTGCTTATACATCAGCCAAAGAACTAAGAAGAGTCGAAAATGACAAGTTTTATAAAAACTTCGGTCTGAGCGTAATATAAACCGAGAGCTAGTGCACACAGTTCAGCCACTCTCGTCTCAGTGTTTAATGAGAATAGTTCGTTGCTTCAGGCGGACGATGAACTATGCAATCCGGTACTGCACACCCTCAGCAAAGTCAATTAAATGCAAATAGCGCTTGTAGCAGTCGTTGACCCCGGCCTTTCTAAGTCCAGTGCTGAGAGCATCACTCGACTACAAATGTGCTGTCTCAGTTCTGGCAACCCTTTCGTCGAACGTAGACGAAAGTTACGCGATAGTACTAAATAACTGATCATTGTCCAACCGGCAATTCAAGCTACGTATTAAATTCTGCAATCTTTAATCCCACACTAATGTCTAAGCGTAACGAAAACATTCATAAAACAGTTTATTCACCATCACGTGTCTCAAAAGGCCAACTGAGATGTGCTGCAGAATTTGCCATGAATCGCCTGACTGCTATTTTCCCGCGCAGACCCTGGTGTGCTTCATGGTATTGTAAAAGTATCTACTCTGGAAAACATTGTTCATCATGTCTTCCTGTAAAATTCGGTCTGCGTAATAATTGACGGCTGCATCTTGAAGGCTGCTATGAATTTTATTATTTGAAAAATACAGACCTCCTCAGGCTTAATTTTGTCGATTTATTTATTCATATAACAATCCTGAGTGACTGGAATATTCTTCTCATCACCTGGCGTACCTCGGATACTGTTGGCATATCTATCCAATCAACGAAATGTATTCATTACGTAGTAGCAGCAGTTTCTGTAGTTTTCCCTGGTATCTATAAAAGTTTTCTGTGAAGCAACGACTGTCAAATCCATTCTCTTTTCAAATAATTAGTTAATACCGGGGACAAATAACAAGAGGTCCTTCAGCCTTTTGTTTAGAGCCATTGTGGGCCAGAAACAAGAGAGAAATTATCTGCTTTGGACTAAATTTAACGTTTATCATATAATATGAAAGACACTTTTCATATGACTCTACATGCCATCTGAGTAACAGCTGCTTCGTTATAATTGTAATTCGTTATTCCACCTGTTGCGCTGCCATTCATGAGCAGCGTCCCAGGAAGTGTTTTCCAGCAGGATAACGCTCGCCCATATACCGCTGCTATAGCCCAACATGCTCTATAGAGTGTCGAGATGTTTCCTCTGTCTGCTCGATCACCTGATCTGTCTCCAATAGAGTACATATGTGAAATCTACGGTTGACCACTTCTGCGTCATCCACAAACATCATAACCGTCCCTGCATTGACCGGCCAAGTGCCACAGGCGTGTAACTCCATTCCATAAACTCAAATCCGGCACGTGTACAACACAATACATGCACTTTCCACGATTGCATGAAACATTCTGGCAGTTACACTGCTCATTAATGTAACAGCGTTTCACATTATCAATGACTTACCTCGTACTTACATTAACCTGTGATCCTGCAACGTTAATCACATAAATTTACTACCCAGACTAGTGTATTCCCGAAATTTCATTACTTGACATTAATTACTTTTATTATTGTGATTTTTTTTCCGACAGTGTACCAACAGGTTTCTAGGTGCGTGACGATTATGTACCTTGGAACTTGTTCCCCATTTGGAAACAGACTGCAGCACATATTAAGTAATGCTATCTTTTCATAATTAAATAAGAAAATTTGTTAAACTTTGGTTAGAGGGCTGGGCCTGGTAAGTGTACTGAAGTAAAACATTCTTCGCTACTTTCTTTTATGTGTATTTAGGGAAAATCCTGCACTTTGGGTATAATACAAGTTAGATAAATAACGGTGGTTTTTGGCTAGTAGTGAGTTAATCATATCTTTTAGGACTGGCCAAGTCAGGCAGGTGTCGTTGTATTGTACCCTGTCATCAAACGGCAGATACACTATGTGATCAAAAGCATCCGGACACCCTCAAAAACATAGGTTTTTCATATTAGGTGCATTATTCTGTCATCTACTGCCAGGTACTCCATCTCAGCGACCTCAGTAGTCATTAGACATCGTAAGACAGCAGAATTGGGCGCTCCGCAAAACTCCCTGACTTCGAATGTGGCCAAGTGATTGGGTGTCACTTGTGTCATACGTCTCTACTCGAGATCCCCACACTTCTTAACACTCCTAGGTCCACTGTTTCAGGTGTGATGGTAAAGTGGAAACGTGGAGGGTGCGACGGGACGTTAAATAAAGTGTGGTTTGAGAATTCATACGAATGTGAATATACAAATGTTCGTTAAAAATGTTAGTGCAAATTACTCTAACAATTACATTATCTTCTCGAGGATCCATTTTAGTATGCCGTCTTCAAAGTTAGAGCTAATTTCTACTCTTTAAAATATTTGTTTTAAGTGCTGTCAACATTCGTAGAAGGTATTTCTTCCACTTATATATTTCTCTGTGGACTATTCTTTTTTGAAGGTGGTCATTGCTTTGGTGCCAACTGTAGTGGTTCTTGTATTGTACGTAATCGGTCCTGAAGATTGTTTATGTGGATATGCATGCAGTTTAAGCTCTGTGTAACAGCAATCTTCCTGCTGAAAATTTTCTTCGCTGCATCTCCAATGGTTGTTCTTATTTTATTTTTTCTATCGGGTGGTATATTGATCAGAGCTGCTCTAAGCACATCATCCACTTGGACAAATTTTTCGTCAATAGCACCTTCCTTTATAACGTGTATTGATACAGTGCACTTTGGCAGTTGTGTCAATCGATGCGGCATCTTTTGGTCTCTTGGGACATCTAAAATCGGTTGCTAGGTGGTTTTCTCCACTTGTCTGACATTTTGGTTCAACTTTTTTAGCTGTGCAGCTACTTTTAGTGTTGACCTTCACATTCACCAGTTTTTGGTGGCTTTGTCCAGTTGTTAGTATAATGTTAGAAGCTATAATATTTTACACATTGTACTGGTAGTGGAGGAGGATGTTTTGAAGTTTCTACTGTATGTACCTTACAAAACATTTTCAAAAGATTTTTTAAAAAAATTGTCTACTGTCTGTTGACCACGCGTAATCACGCGCATTTTTGCTATTTCCATTTTTCTTTGGATTTCATTGTAACTACACTGTCAAAATTGAGATCTAGTTTCTTGAGAACTTCTTCAACGTCATTAATTGTGACATCAAATTCAACCTTTGTTACGACTACACTCAAACTTGGAACAAAATTCACGGAAGTTCTTTGCTGTTGTTGTCTAGGATTATAATTGGGTCTCATTGCTTGAACTTTCATTTCTGGTTGGAAATTTGCCTTTAGTTTTTTGACTACTAGTTCCTCAATATTTGGGTTTCTACTGAGACGATTTACACTATCATTTCGACTGAATTTTATGTCCTTTATTTCTTATGTCAGATTTACTTGTTTTAATTTAGAATACAATGTCTTTGTTGTTTCACCCTTGTCTAAATTTGAAACACGAACTGCATACTCACGATCAGTAATTTTTTTTTTTTTTGTAATTGTCTTTCCGTTGTCAGACTCAATGTCTATTAAATGGCTTTTTTTCTTCAGTTTAATTTTTGTAATGTTAGCCCTGTTCTTCGTTACCTTGAATAACTGTGTTATATGAGTGTTGTTTGTCCTCTTGAATGGTGTCTGTAAGATTTAAGTGTTGCTCTACATTTTCGTCAGTAACTGTTAGATCTTGCTGCATGTTTTCAGTTGGCTGTTGTGTTTGTGTTTATTCATTAGTTGTCTCATTTTCGACTAACTTGTGTTTGCGTTTGAGTTTTCTTTGTCATACTAGCATAAGCTGAAGTGCTATGTCTGTTTGATTCTACTCGTGGATTATACTTTGCCCAGTTTTGCGCCTTGGCCTCTGCAATCGCGGGCTAATCCGACATGAACGGGCCCCTGGCTTGCCAATACCCTAGCAAACTTCCCTATTTCGAGGTGTCCAGAAAACTCACCTATTGAATAACGGATATAAATGCAGAACACGACAATTTTGCGAGACTGCCTGGCTGCCTTGACTGCTTCACTGCCTGTACCTTGACTGACCCCTGGCCAAGATGGCATCTCGCTTAAATAGGCTCAGACTTCCCCCCCGCCCCCCCCCCCAATCTTACCAGTTAAGTTTACAAATTTTGGTATATACAACCCTAGAAAGAATTAAGTACACCATCTGAACCGCGCTAGAAGTACATCTTATTTACTATGTTACATTAATTTCTAGAACTATACTATCACCCATAAATCAAGTTTTAGTTTTTGCAAAATTTCATCACTTAGTGCTAAATTGTTTGTTGATATCTGTGCTGCAAACTTTTAACATAGAACTGGATATAGAACCGTTTTTAGACGTAATCTATAGCGATCTACACATTGCGCCGGTCAGTATCTTCATATCTATAATAATTATTTAATTAATGGCGATAAATATTAATAATAATTTGCAAACAATGAAAACTATTGCAAGTTGAGTGTTTAGTATAACTGAAATAGTTTAAGATACGTGTGATGCCACCAAAATATTATATTGTACCGTTCTTTAAGTCATGAGTTTTCTATTGAATGTTATAAACAATTTACCATCAAACTTTGTTTATTGCTATTTATGGGCTTAATTATTTATGAAACATAATATATGACTACGACACTCGATCCGCTAGGATGAAACGTTTTCAATAAGTGCTCGCTCATCCCTTCAGGTTGTTATTTACTATTTTTATTAATCTTTCAGTATTCATGATATTAACCGATTTTGAGGTTTCTGTAACTTTTGCGTCTCGTGACTTGAAATAAAGATAGATCTGTCCGAAGGTGCATATTGCTGACCAAAATCCAGTGCCACATCGCCTATCACCTTAAGTTACATAGTTTTCGCGTAATTCGCGAAAAACCGCCAATGCCACAAGCTGCAGGCCACTTGGCTGCCCGGCAGTGGAGACATCCCACCGACAGTTGCAAATCTCGCACGGACGCGCCACGCGCTTCCGCGAATCGTGCACCATGTCGGGCGCTCGCTCTCCACAAAGCAATCCTTGCATACTAGGTCTGTTCGTCTAGTAACGGAGGTTTATACCGTCACAATGGACACGTGCAGCACAAAAGCGTACAGGCGGACCTCGTCTGTTGACTGATAGAAGCTGCCCACTGTTGAAGACGGTCGTAATGTGTAATACGCAAACATTTACCCAGACCATCACAAACGAATTCCAAGCTGCAAGTACTATGAAAGTTAGGTGGGAGTTGAGCCGCTGCTGATAAGCAACACATCACGCCAGTAAATGACAAACGATGCCTCGCTTTGTGTAAGGAGCGTAAACACTGGACGACTGAACAATGGAAAAACGTTGTGCGGAGTGACGAGTCACGGTACACAATGTGGCGATCCGATGGCTGGGTGTGGGTATGGCGAATATCCGGTGAACGTCATCTATCAGTGTGTTTGGTGCCAACAGTAAAATTCGGAGGCGTTTGTGTTATAGTGTGGTCGTGTTTTTCCCGCAGGAGGGGTTCACCCCTTGTTGTTTTGCGTGATACTATCACAGCACAGCACCTTGTTGCTGCGCACCGTTGAAGAGCAATTCAGGGATGGCGACTGCACCTCTTAACACAATCGAGCACCTGTTCATAATGCACGGCCTGTGGCTGAGTGGTTAAACGACAATAACATCCCAGTAATGGACTGGCCTGTACTGAGTCCTGACTTGAATCCTATAGGATACGTTTGTTATGTTTTGGAACGTCGCGTTCGTGGCAGGCCTCACTGACAGACATCGATGCTTCTCCTTAGTGCAGCATTCCGTGAAGAATGGGCTGCCATTCCCCAAGAAGGCTTCCAATACCTGATTAAACTTATGCTTGCGAGAGTGGAAGCTGTCTTCAAGGCTAAGTGTGGGCCAACACCATACTGAATTTCAGCATTACCGACAGAGGTTGCCACGAACTTGTGGGTCATTTCCAGCCAGGTGACCGGATACTTTTGATCACATAGTGTATAGCCGATCAGAAAGCATGACATAACGTGCAAGCGTCAGAATTAAAACCAGGAAAAATACTGTGCCCAGTAATAGTCATCTTAATGACTAATGCCCCGTTACAGGAGACTATATATGCTTGCTTTCTCATAGACTATATCAGCCGTTTGATAACAGCACAATACTACAACACATCGACGACTGTTGCGCTTGTTAATGGACTGCAAGGATGCAGTTCACCAATCGTACCAACTGTAACAAAGTGAATACTTGTCAAAGACACCTGAGGTGGAGTATTTCAGTATGTCTTCTAACTAAAATATAGGGCTCTGGTCCCTATGTGAAGAAAATGAACAATTGAGGTAGACGGTAAAAGTTCGATGAAGAGAATATCATACTGTAATTTATACACGTTTCATAGCTCTCACGGCAAGAAAATGTAGTGGAGCATGATTTCATTCTGTAAAACTTGATGTGTGTGTATTCATTCTCAATGGAACATCCGCCAAACCATGAAAACAATGTATGCCGAAGAATATGGTGTTTGTTTTTAATGGGAACATAATCCTAATCCACCACACTGAAGTTGACTGATGAGTAAAGATTTTACCACTGAAGCTATCAGCTGATAATGGTCAATTTACTCTGTGAAAGTATAAGACATATGTGTAATGTGATTTATGGATAAGTTTGGTTTTGAGTAAGCAAAGGTTATTACTAAAAGATGGTGTTTGTTTCACAGCAGCGGATGGTGAAAATAAGTCAGTACTCGTAGTATGTTATTGTAACACCTGTCCAGTGAATTTGGGAGAGTTAGTAACAAGGATTCTAGTGACAGTATAATCTTTGCTTGACTGTACCTATAGGACATAACACTGTCTTTTAGTGCTCCTGTACACAGCACATCTTCAAATTTCGGTAAAGACTATCTTCAATATTTAGCCTTACTTAACTGATGTTGTAGGCGGAAGTAAAACATTAGCTTTCAGATGAGCCTTCTTGGCATCGGAAGTAGCATCCAACACTCCTCACAAGAACTTCTGCTTCTGGGGAGGTGGATAAACACTGAAGAGGTGATAGGTAAGCGACACGTGGGAAATATGGATAAACAAAATGAAGTTTCAGCCGAGCCAGTACTACATCTCTAATGTGAGTATCGGAGTTTGTAGTGTAAATGAAAACATAGTTTAACAAGTAGGCACACTTTAGAGAATTTCGCTCCTTGCCAGTCCTGTAATAAAAGGGTAATATACTTTCATTTTTTTCCGAACTTACAAAATCTGCTCCAGAAAAGTAAGTTTTTCGAATTGTGAAAACATGTTCAACGTACAACATTGTCATGTACCTAGGAACAAGCATTCTATTGAAATTTAAAAGCGTTGCACTTGAGAAAATCTTAACAGTGCCGGACCTAATCGCCGATCTGTAATTACTTTTGAAGCAGTAGTTACTGGAAACTAACACAAATTTCCATTTTCAAGACATGTGAAATTATTAATAGATTATAGAAACTCAATTAATTTGCTACTGTCACTTGTTCCATACTGAAAGACCTTCTTCTGTTTGCAGGCAGAAGTTGATTCTGGACCGATGAAGTATAGCTTAAGTGTCCATATATGAACAGTTTTAAAAATACATAGCATTTTACTCTCCACAAAATTTTGTACCTGAAGAATCCAATCTTCGAAATAGCTTTGATACATTGCACAGCACTGAATTGTGTACAACGCGAAATATTTACAAATGCTGCACAGAGCACAACCTCATTTGTAACATCAACAAAATCTACCGAAAATATGGTGTTAACTTCTTATGGCGTTCTCTAGTACTTGTTGCTTCTTGTGATCCTAAAATCAGTCACTACACTGAAATACTGACCAAAAGACATTACGCTTTCCTAGGTTCACTACCCTCTGTTGGCAGTACTCTTTCGTGCTCAAAACTGGCTTTTGCTATTCGAAAGTGGATCACGAATGGACCTTAGTTTATGAGTGCTACTTTACTAATAACATTCAGCATCTCTCATAAGAATACTGATATTGTAATCTCGTGGTCACGGTGAGTATACAAGAAGAAAGAACAAACTCCCGCAATTATGGCTCAATATGCCTAACATCGGTTTGCTGCAGAGTCCTTCACCATATTCTCAATTAAAATATAGTAAGATTTCATGAGACCGAGAAGCTTACGCTCACAAATCAACATGTTCTTAGAAAGCATAATTCGTGCAAAACTGAGCTTTCTTTTTCTCGCCAACAATGAATTTCTTACTTCTAGATTTCCGAAAAAGCATTTGGTACCGTGTGCCATCCAGGATGTTAACGAAGGTACGATGATGTGGAATAGGTTCACATGTATGTGGAAAGCTCGAAGATTTGCTACTGTAAGGTATAGAACCCAGTATGTTTGAAACGTCCCCTTAGAACAATTGTACACGACTGTGCTTAAACTGACACGCAATATTTCTTTGCGCAACGCAATCTGACTTTCAGTAATCCCCACAAAAGAATTGCTCTGACTAACATTAATCTATATGTTTCACAAATCACTTACCTCACAAAAATCTTCGTTACTCGAACTACTGCAATACAGCGAGCGCCACTACTGCCAGCTAACTAAAAGATGCAAACTACGGAAGTCACTAACTACTGACAGGCATAGTTAGCAAATGAAAGATTTTAATACAGAACGGACAATGTATTTACCTTAATAGTCATAATATATAAATCAGTTCGTGACACCAATTCTTACAAATTTCAAAACTCCGCCATCTCTCTCCCCACGTCCACCATTGCTGGCGGCTCACCTTCAACTGCGCAACGCTACGCGCTGTTAGCATCCAGCTGCCGCTGCCCAACACTACAATGGCGAGTATTACAACAATGCCAACCAGACACAGACTGCACACGGCACAGCCAGTGATTTTCATACAGAGCGCTACGTGGCGGCGGCGTTACCAATAAAAAAAACTTAATCAGCCCAATTACATGTTGTCCTCGACGGAGAGTGTTTATCAGAGACAAGGATATCGTCAGAAGTGACTCAGAGAAGTCTGATAGGAGAGCTGTTGTTCTTTATAACATAAACGATTTGGCAGACTGGGTGCGCAGCAATCTGCGGCTATTTGCTGACAGTGCTGTGGTGTACAAAAAGGTGTCGAGGTTAATTGACTGTATGATACAAAAGATTTAGATAAAATTTGTAGTTGGTTTGATGAATGGCAGCTAGCTCTGAATGTAGAAATATGTGACTTAATGCGGGTGAGTAGGAAAAGCAGATCCGTAATGTCTGAATACAGCATTAGTAGAGTTGTGCTTGGCACTGTCACGTCGTTTAAACATGTGGGCGTAACTTTGTAAGGCGATATGAAATGAAACGAGCATGTGGGGACTGTGGTAGCTGAGGCAAATGGTCGGCTTCGGTTTATAGGGAGAGTTTTAGGAAAGTGTGGTTCATCTGTGAAAGAAGCCGCATATTGGACCCTAGTGCGACCTATTCGTGAGAACTGCTTAAGCGTTTGGCATCGGTACCAGGACGGATTAAAGCGAGACTTCGGAACAACTAAGAGGCTAGCTACTAGAATTTTTACCGAAAGGTTCAAACAGTACACATGTGTTACGAAAATGGTTCAAGAGCTCAAATGGAAATCCCTGGAGGGATGACGACACTCTTTTCGAGGAAAACCGTTCACATAATTTAGAGAACCGACGATTGAACCTGACTGTAGAACGATTCTACCTCAGCCAACACGCATTGCGTGTAATGAGTGCGAAGGTAAGATTCAAGAAATGAGGCCTCACATGGACGCATATAGATAATCGATTTTAACTCTCTCTATTTGTGAGTGGAACAGGAAAATAAATGACTAGTGGTGGTGCGGGATACCTTGCACCACAAGGCTTATGGCGGCTTGTCGAGTATCTACTTAGATTTGCACGTAGAGTATACTGTAGAGATAACATGTCCAAAACCACCAATACTCTTCATCAACTATTAATAATCAATTGTGATGAAGAATTATTAGCATTGCGTATTACATGTAAACCACATTAACTGCAAGGCGAGAGATTTATAACAGTAGAAGCGCTTAAAAACAGGAGAAGGTCATTTCAACACGTAGTACTGTGGCGTCAGTATCAAAGGATACCGAAATTCCATTCAAATACTCCAAAAATGTGGTCCAGATTCTTATGAAATGCCTGAAATACGTTTTGAGTTTCCACAACTTTTCTTACCAATTTCATTGTCATATCCAAATAACCTCACATATCTTTACATAAAATTTGGCAAAATCTTTTAAAGCATTACAATAGTAACACGATCCATGACGTAACCAACACTCTGAACAACAACTCTCGCATCCTTGGTGCCAACTTACTTCCAAAGACAACCATGACACAATGATATTCTTCAGAAGTGTTAGGATGATATGAGAAAACAAACTATTACATTCATTCATGTCCTTTACTTCATCATATAACACACATCAAACCATCTGCAAAATAGTGATTTTTTTTATTTTTCTCAGGTGTTATCATCTTGAAAACGATAGAATTAGGGTAATTCCGTGAAATGTATATAATTTTGTTGCATAATATGACTGTTGCTTAGCATAGCTATTGCATTGTGTGAACCTCTGCAACACACAATTATTGGTACACCAACATATTTTTCGATGCTTACTTTATATGGCGTTTTGTGATGACTGGTATCTTGCATTTTTTGATGACATACTTTGCATTAGTTGCTGCATTGATTTGATGATGAATGTTTTTGTGTGTGAGTTTTCTTAGTTCAAGACAGTGTACTTCATTTTGTTTACTGGTTTACCATGATGGTTTTTTGCATATATGCATAAGATAAGATACTTCGCTGCACTGTGTTTCTAACGAAGTATTTGTTATATTCAGAGGTGAATGAAAATGGATTTGCTCGCATTGCTTTTCTGATGTACCATTTTTGTCAATATATGTATACTTCCATGGCTATAGTTTTATGAGGTCTCACTTAGGTTAAGTATTTATTGTTAAGTATTATAAACAAGGTAAAAAATTATGAAAAAATGTTTATACGAAGACAGTAAATCGAGAATATAGCAGTTACATCTAGAAATGAGAAAGAAAAGGGTACACAGATACGGAAATAGTAAAATGTGTGAGTAGGTAGGTTGAATGAAATTGCATATATACATTGGTGGAAAAAAGCTGTTGGTTGCAATGTGAATATATATTTCCTTCGGTTAATAGTTCTGACAGACGAACAATCCATTCTTATGCATCAGTTGGTTGCCTTGAAAGATCCTTGCAAAAAATCTTCTTCATCAATAGAAACGGTAACACATGTTTACCAATAAGTTTTATCTCCACAAAAGTATTGCAGATAATTTCGCTGAGATTCAAAAATATCAAATCTTCTTCCCTAAAGTCTCGACTGATCGCTACTGTACCGCAAATAAGAATGCCAGAGCGATTCACAACTGACTGATGACCAAGTGGACCACAGATTACATTAAACCCAGAGCCAAGGGCCCTATTCACTACTATTGCAGCACGCTTGTTCATATCTGTCCAGTACAGTAAAGGAGAATTACTTAGAACGGCAGAAAACGTACGAAAACCTCAAGTTACCCCCTGCCCGAAGAAAAAAATTCGTACAGATTGTCTTATCTGTGTTATGGCAATGGAAACGAATTTCTTTTTGCAAAAATTACAAAGATGTGAGTATAGTAGGCTATAGTTATGAATAACATTATCAGTGTCAGGACTTCAGGTTTCAAAATGTACAAGAGAATACTCTGATTTGTGTTTCACATATGAATACTTTTTAGAACAGGGAGGGAACAGACACAATATTTTCCGAGTTTTGGAGACTGTAAATAAATATTTCGTAACTTACAACCATCGAAGATTTACTTTAATGTCACTTGTCATTGATCCAGAGTAGTATGGGAATACAACTGAAGATAAAATTTTGCATCACTTAGAATCAACGAAGATAATGTTTAACGTGTTTCGTCATTAATCCTGCGGCTAAGAAAAGGAAAACGACTAACACATACTGACACGTTTCTTGAGGCTTTGTGAAGTTATATCGGTGGTAGACCCAGTAATGCAGCTGATTGCCTATTACTGACAACACTCCGGAGACCAGTACTCAGGCCGGCCGTAGTGGCCGTGCGGTTCTAGGCGCTACAGTCTGGAGCCGAGCGACCGCTGCGCTCGCAGGTTCGAATCCTTCCTCGGGCATGGATGTGCTTGATGAACTTAGGTTAGTTAGGTTTAAGTAGTTCTAAGTTCTAGGCGACTGATGTCCTCAGAAGTTAAGTCGCATAGTGCTCAGAGCAATTTGAACCGTTTGAACCAGTACTCAATGTAGAATCAAATATGAGTAGACTCAGGAGAGTAATTTTCCACGGACAACTCATATGTACATTTGAAATCTAGGAGGTATCTTCGCACTGAGTACTATTACTTCATTTACGCGTGTGCAAGAATTAGTTAAAGACTTGGCAAATTCATTGAACTTTTTTCATTTTCCTTTACAAATCATTACAAAAATCTGAATTGCGTATGTAGTACTGTCTCACTAGAAATGACCTATGAATTTCTACATGGTGTTACAAAAAGGTATAGCCAAATTTTCAGGAAACATTCCTCACCCACAAATAAAGAAAAGATGTTATGTGGACACGTGTCCGGAAACGCTTACTTTCAATGTTGGAGCTCATTTTATTACTTCTCTTCAAATCACATTAATCATCGAATGGAAACACACAGCAGCAGAACGTACCAGCGTGATTTCAAACACTTTGTTACAGGAAATGTTCAAAATGTCCTCCGTTAGCGAGGATACATGTATCCACCCTCCGATGCATGGAATCCCTGATGCGCTGATGTAGCCCTGGAGAATGGCGTATTGTATCACAGCCGTCCACAATACGACCACGAAGAGTCTCTACACATGTCCAGATAACATATTTTCTTTCTTTGTGTGTGAGGAATGTTTCCTTAAAGTTTGGTCGTACCTTCTTGTAACACCCTGTATATTTCTGGCGTTAGCGGCGTGTCACCTCATTGCCTTAAATTGCTTTCCTGTGGCGAGATTGGCCACGTGAACTTTAAAAGGAGCAGAGTTGGAAGGAGGTACGAGCTCTTCCGGGAGATGACAGTACTCTCCTGCAAGGAGTGTGGTACGGCTACTTCGGTCGCAGCGAGTTGTCAGCCCTGAATCAGGGCTAAGCACTGTTGGCTTATCGTGATGCAGAGAAGCGGCGCAGCTGAGTGGATCGGCACGGCGAGGCCACGTAGGCGAAGAGGAGCTGGGGTTAGCAGCGTCTACAGTGAAAGCCGTTGCTGTCCGTGGGCGATTCAGGCCTAAGTGTGGCTGAGGTTTGCCCTGTGGCATCGCACAATACCTTCAGCACCTGGGCGGCAGATGGACACTCTTCGACATAACATATTTTCTTTCTTTGTGTGTGAGGAATGTTTCCTGAAAGTTTGGCCGTACCTTTTTGCAACACCCTGTATATGAAATAACAAGACAAATATGAAGCTTGCATATGCAATAATAATATGACCTTATTCCAAGCAAATGTGCGAATTCGTACTAATATGTTGGATGAAAATGTAAGATGAAGCTTTTTTACAAAACACGAACATTTGTAGATTTTCAATCAATATGATCAGTTAATAGCTACATACATGGATAATTATGTAATATTTTGTGTAAGATACAGAAGTGTAACAAGTAGAGCAGGTAGCAGAGCATCAGTAATTCCTAATGGTGACAAAAGGCCATGAAAATGTACAAGAGAATCTAATGTGCTCACAGTAACAGATCTTATGTTACTTAATCACTCAAAAAATGTCTGGCTACGCAGAACTAACGATTAACATGTAAGACATAGGAACAGTGGTAGTAAAAACACATACACAAGAATGTATATAGACCAGAATTAAACGACAAGCAAACAAATGTATCACAGTACCTGTAAAGGAACAGGAAAGAGAACTGAGTGCCCTTCAAAGTCTCAGTTTATTTGTGTGATATTTTATCTTAGTGTCGTATGCTACTCTAATGTACTGATCAGCTTTCTAACTTCTGTACCTTAGGCATATTTCATGGATTTACGTTTTCGCTGAACTCTCATACTTTCCTCATAAGATATTTTATCTCAGTTTGCTTAACAAATCATTGTATCCACATATCACTTTTCATCTCAATTTATGTGGCAAAAACATTATGTCAATTTCCCTGCAAAAACATCATATCCAAACTATCTGCAAATATTTCGCTATCACATCATCAGAACCACAAAATATAACATCTATTAAACCTGTGCTGGTCAAATGTATACACGTGGTCTTGGGGTAGCGACTTCGATTCATAATCAAAACGTCTTCGGTCCCAGGTTCGATCCCCGCCGTTGTCTAAATTTTGATAAATAATCAGAATTGGCGGCCGAAGACTTCCGGCATAAGAAGTCGGTCACATTCTGCCAACGGCCTTGTCAAAGAGGGCGGTGGAGCGGATAGAGGCTTAGGGCACTCTCTTGTCCTAGGGGTGGGAAATTGCCCCTAAAGGCGGAAGAATCAGCAATGATTAACGACATGAGGATGCAGAAGGCAATGGAAACCACTGCATTAAAGACACGTAACGTATATCCACAGGACATGTGGTCTGTAGTTGAAGAAGTGTCATGATGATCATTGGCAAAAGATTCCGGAATAGTCCCCCATTCGGATCTCCGGGAGAGGACTGCCAAGGGGGAGGTTACCATGAGAAAAAGATTGAATAATCATCGAAAGGATAATGTTCTACGAGTCGGGGCGTGGAATGTCAGAAGCTTGAACGTGATAGGGAAACTAGGAAATCTGAAAAGGGAAATGCAAAGGCTCAATCTAGATATAGTAGGGGTCAGTGGAAAGAAGACAAGGATTTCTGGTCAGATGAGTATCGGGTAATATCAAGAGCAGCAGAAAATGGTATAACAGGTGTAGGATTCGTTATGAACAGGAGGGTAGGGCAGACGGTGTGTTACTGTGAACAGTTCAGTGACCGGGTTGTTCTAATCAAAATCGACAGCAGACCAACACCGACAACGATAGTTCAGGTATACATGCCGACGTCGCAAGCTGAAGATGAACAGATAGAGAAAGTGTATGAGAATATTGAAAGGATAATGCAGCATGTAAAGGGGGACGAAAATCTAATAGTCATGGGCGACTGGAATGCAGTTGTAGGAGAAGGAGTAGAAGAAAAGTTTACAGGAGAATATGGGCTTGGGACAAGGTGTGAAAGAGGAGAAAGACTAATTTAGTTCTGTAACAAGTTTCAGCTAGTAATAGCGAACACCCTGTTCAAGAATCACAAGAGGAGGAGGTATACTTGGAAAAGGCCGGGAGATACGGGAAGATTTCAATTAGATTACATCATGGTCAGACAGAGATTCCGAAATCAGATACTGGATTGTAAGGCGTACCCAGGAGCAGATATAGACTCAGATCACAATATAGTAGTGATGTAGAGTAAGCTGAAGTTCAAGACATTAGTCAGTAAGAATCAATACGCTAAGAAGTGGGACACGGAAGTTCTAAGGAATGATGAGATACGTTTGAAGTTCTCTAACTCTGTAGAAGGCAACACAGTTGAAGAGGAATGGACATCTCTAAAAAGGGGCATCACAGAATTTGGGAAGGAAAACATACGTACAAAGACGTTAGCTGCGAAGAAACCATGGATAACAGAAGAAATACCTCAGTTGGTTGATGAAAGGAGGAAGTACAAACATGTTCCGGGAAAATCAGGAATACAGAAACACAAGTCGCTGAGGAATGAAATAAATGAGAAGTGAAGGGAAGCTAAGACGAAATGGTTGCAGGAAAAATGTGAAGACATCGAAAAAGATATGATTGTCGGAAGGACAGACTCAGCATACAGGAAAGTCAAAATAACCATTGGTGACATTAAAAGCAATGGTGGTAACATTAAGAGTGCAACGGGAATTCCACTGTTAAATGCAGAGGAGAGTAAATAGGTGGAAAGAATACACTGAAAGCCTCAATGAGGGTGAAGATTTGTCTGATGTGATAGAAGAAGAAACAGGAGTCGATTTAGAAGAGATAGGGGATACAGTATTAGAACCGGAATTTAAAAGGGCTTTGGAGGACTTACGGTGAAATAAGGCAGAAGGGATAGAGAACATCCCATCAGAATTTCTAAAATCATTAGGGGAGGTGGCAACAAAACGACTATTCACGTTGGTGTGTAGAATCTATGAGTCGGGCGACATACCATCTGACTTTCGGAAAAGCATCATCCACACAATTCCAAAGACGGCAAGAGCTGACAAGTGCGAGAGTTATCGCACAATCAGCTTAACAGCTCATGCATCGATGTTGCTTACAAGAATAATATACAGAAGAATGGAAAAGAAAATTGAGAATGCGATAGGTGACGATCAGTTTGGCTTTAGAAAAAGTAAAGGCACGAGAGAGGCAATTCTGACGTTACGGCAAATAATGGAACCAAGACTACAGAAATTCAATACACGTTAATAGGATCTGTCGACCTGGAAAAAGAGTTCGACAATATAAAATGGTGCAAGCCGTTCTAGATTCTGAATAAAGTAGGGGTAAGCCATAGGGAGAGACGGGTCATATACAATATGTACAACAACCAAGAGGGAATAATAAGAGTGGACGATCATGAACGAAGTGCTTGTATTAAGAAGGGAGTAAGACAAGGTTGTAGCCTTTCGCCCCTACTCTTCAATCTGTACATCGAGGAAGCAATGATGGAAATAAAAGAAAGGTTAAGGAGTGGAATTAAAATACAAGGTGAAAGGATATCAATGATACGATTCGCTGATGACATTGCTATCCTGAGTGAAAGTGAAGCAGAATTAAATGATCTGCTGAACGGAATGAACAGTCTAATGAGTACACAGTATGGTTTGAGAGTAAATCGGAAAAAGACGAAGGTAATGAGAAGTAGTAGAAACGAGAACAGCGAGAAACTTAACATCAGGATTGATGGTCACGAAGTCAATGAAGTTAAGGAACTCTGCTACCTAGGCAGTAAAATAAGCAATGACGGACAGAGCAAGGAGGACATCAAAAGCAGACTCGCTATGGCAAAAAAAGGCATTTCTGGCCAAGAGAAGTCTACTAATATGAAATACCGACCTTAATTTGAGGAAGAAATTTCTGAGGATGTACATCTGGAGTACAGTGAAACATGGACTGTGGGAAAACCGGAACAGAAGAGAATCGAAGCATTTGAGATGTGGTGCTATAGACGAATGTTGAAAATTAGGTGGAATGATAAGGTAAGGAATGAGGAGGTTCTACACAGAATCGGGGAGGAAGGGAATATGTGGAAAACGCTGACAAGGAGAAGGGACAGGATGATAGGACATCTGCTAAGACATGAGGGAATGACTTCCATGGTGCTAGAGGGAGCTGTAGAGGGCAAAAACTGTAGAGGAAGACAGAGATTGGAATACGTCAAGCAAATAATTGAGGACGTAGGTTGCAAGTGCTACTCTGAGATAAAGAGGTTAGCACAGGAAAGGTATTCGTGTTGGGCCGCTTCAAACCAGTCAGTAGACTGATGACAAATAAAAAAAAAAAAAAAAAAAAAAAAAAAATCAAATCTTTGTCCCTCACAGAGCTAATAGCATTCATTATTCGAGTTAATTCTATCCCTGTATCCAATTTTTGTATTAAGAGTATCTCGTAACCGCTATGGCCTTCTTATGTTTGGTATTTTTTGACAATAATCGGAGTTAAGTTTTTCAGGAATGACATTCTTTAATGTAAAAGCATCCCTAATCATTCTTAGTAAAATTTTGTATATTTCGTCCTGTCCTCATTGGACCTTACGCCATTCGAACTGCGACATGGTCCATTAAAAGTATATCCGTTTTTGACTGGAGCCCAACGCTCTACTCAACAAGTATTGGAAATGAGTTTTTATTGTTCGAATATGATTTATTTACGAATATTCGTCCTCGAATCATAATTATTTTATAAGTGTATTTTTAGCCTTCATTTTACTCTAGTGCGAAATCCATTTTCGTGTTGTGACACTACTTTTATGACATTTGTTACAATGACGGCTCAGACGAAATATTAGGAGCACGAAATATTGCTACCTAGAAGTAGCTTCCTTGGTTAATTATTCTGCGACGTGACTTTTAAATAACTCAAGCCCGCTAATCTCGATCGCGCTGGTGAATCTGACTTCGTACGTCATATAGTAATGTGGGTCTGTATAATTGTTACAATTAGTTACCATGTCAGTGAGTTAGCCATAATGATGACTGAACAGATAACGTTCAAGCCGGCTTGCTCTGATAATAAAACAAAAGTCACCGACGCTTCCAAAGCACGGGCTGAAAATACGTGAATAGCATTAGTGTCAGAAAAAAATTTAAAGTACAATGCGATATGTCTATCTGATGGTAATTACTTTTATCATAAATAAAGTGCACATTTACGTAAGTAGGTACAAATAGAAGCTAGGGGGAGAACGGATAAGAAAGTAATACACAGGTATTCCCCATGCACAGCTTTCTACTCAGTCATCAGTTTTTCAAGTTCATACATTATGTGAATGTTACCCTTATCATAAAAGAAAATCTAATCTTCGGGCAAATCATTAAAATTGTCTATGTGAAATGATTTGCAAAAAAATGTTTGTTTTCAGTATCAAAAACGTGCGTTTTGTTTTCTTTGCATTTAACACGTGGCTAGGTTCTAATGATACATTTTACATCATCACCACCTGCTCGAATCATTTCAGTTGACACTAGTGCTGACGTCATATTTGCCTCGGGCATGGGTATGTATGTTTGTCCATAGGATAATTTAGGTTAAGTAGTGTGTAAGATTAGGGACTGAAGACCTTAGCAGTTAAGTCCCATAACATTTCACACACATTTGAACATTTTTTTACGTCATATTGAAAACAGAGCAACTACGTGGATTCTGTGGCCTCCTGAGTGAAGGCAGATCACGTAGAACACTGCATAATATCGGGAGCTGTGGTCTAACTTCAGCTGCGTGTGTGAACACGTCTTTACTTTGCAAGTAAAGAGGCTATTTGAGTCATGAACAGCTACGACAAACGCTACAGTACACGGCAAGGTTGAACGTACCTATGGGCAAGGGGAGAGGTGGGTGGTCCAGGCCTGTCTAGCTCTAAGGCAAAGGAGAAAACATAGTGCATTCAGTTGTTTTTCCTTCAGGAAAACGATTTAAAAGTCAGTATTACCCATGTATTTAATATAGCTACATCTGAAATTTTTTTTACGGTTTGTTACAAGCCGTCATCCGTCTTCTGAAATGTTGAGAATACGCCGTATGCCAGGTCTATATCCCTCGCCACTACAATCTGTCGCATGGGCGCCCACGACACGCGGGGCGTTCGCCCGCTATCGGCCGTCAACAGCAGCGCTACGCCACGCCGTGCTCGGGACAACGGTGCGGCCTGGGCGAGTCGGCTACCTGGAGGTAAACGCTGCAGGCGCAACTGCTTTCGACAGCTTAAGTGCCGTCCGCTGAACCCACGCTCGCTTCCATTGACCATCAGCCACGCCTGATGAAAGACACCGTTATTTTCCATAGTTTTATATGAAAGTTAAGGGCACATTATGTCTTAGTCGCTTGCAATTCAAGGTGTTTGAGACATTTTAAGGTGGATTAAAACTGCTGATTAACTTCCAACCATATTTTAATTGAAAATCAGATGTAATTTAATTTATTATTTACTTATTTGTTTATTTTAGGTAGCACAGAAGTAAAACCTAAAGTTCACTCCTCTGCAAATTACTCAACAACAAAGAATGAATTAGGGAGGTAACGTAAACAGAAACTAACATAATGAGCCGCGGTAAAAATTGCTGTTTTGAAGAGGGCGCCGCAGCGCGTAGTGTGAAGCAGTCGCCCTCCGTTTCTAGCGGTGGCACCACTGTGGCAATCGCAGCTTTGGTGTCTCCCTCTGGTGGGAAAGGTTGCCTGTTCACGTGCAGTAAAGGGGCGCTATGAACTCGCCAGTGAGTCAGTCAGTCTAGGTCAGTCTCTCTTCCGAATCTGTGAGGCAGTCAGTGTCTGTCTGTCGTCCGCAGTGCTAGTATGTCTTTCGTTCGGATCAACCTTTAAAGCCGGCAAAATGAGAGTCTTTCCACTCCGCCAGTGAGAGAACTCAGAGAACGGTCGCCCGGTCGGGGCTTAGTTCCTGCATCTCTGCGCATTAGGCCGCCAGTATGCTCGAGTTTGCTCAGGAAATGGTCATTGGCGGTTGGATCGATCGGTTAGTCGGTCTCGCACTGAGACACAAGATGACTTGTCCGTCTTGAGCGTCGGCGCATGTGAGGTCGCCATGTGAGTCCAGTGGGCCGCGCCTTATGGCGAGGGGTAGTGACTTTGCGGTCGACACGAGAGCAACAGGAGTCAGCCCAAGACATCAGTCTGGTCGGTGCGAGCTGCGACGCCGTGAGTCGGGAGATGGGAGCGCCTTCCTGCGTCCGTTGAAGCGGCTGGCAGCGGCCGGTTGGTGAGAGCGATTTACGGGTGCTGCGCTAGGGCTTCTCGAGAAATCGCAGTTTATTAGATGTTTAGTGATTGGTAATATGTTGTGTGATTTACTCTTGTTAAATTCTACTTCTTTTCTTGGTCAGTGTCTCGTCCCCATCTGTCATGTTTGTCGGATTTAGTGTGTTAACGAATTTATTGCTTGGAGTGTAACGGTCTAATTCCTGAAACATGTTTTGATCTCGCCGATCATCTCGAGAGGCGGTATCTGTGTACTGTAGAGCATCGTAACTTGTTTGGCCAACCCTGTAGAATTTTATATAAGAATTCCTTTCATTGACTTTTATTTAAATGATCATTTTAGTGTATAAAGTTGCCACCCTTTCACCGTAATACTTTCTTAGAAGTTAAAATCAAGTTGCACCTTCGGTGGCAAAGTTAATATTTTAGTTTTTAGTGTTTGTACCATGTTCATCTCTCCCAGGGGGGTGCATAGTTTGTGTGCTTGTGTAAATTGCTAAAGGTTTTAGTTTAAAGTAATCTGGTGTGTTGCAGATTTGCACCAGTGTGTTCTTTCAGAGGCTGTTGCGAGCGGTCGTAACTACGGCCATGTCAAAAGAGGGCGGCAAGGTTCTCTGCCCGAAAGCGCATACAGTGAAAACTTGTTTCCTTCTGTCTCTGAATAAATTGTAACTTGATATTTAGAGGGTTCAATCTGATTATAATTTCAAATCGGTTATTTTTAAAAAATGTTTTTAGGCTCTAGTAAGGTGAATAAAATTCCCATTTGTTAAAAGCAATATGGTTATGATTTCATCAGCTACTGCCTGGCAACTACTTCCTCGCTTACGTAGTGTGATTAAATGTGTTAATGTTCTTGATGAATCGCTAGTAAGTAGAATAAATTCTCAAGAATATTCTTTGAAAATAAATTCGCGGTTCATATATGTCATTTGATTTTTTACCTTTATTCTCATTAGACCAAAGAGAGCATGTAGAGACACCTCGAAAGTAAAAACCTGTACTCAGTACCATGGTAAAATACACATATTTTATACATATGGCGGTACTGCTGAGTTTAGCTCTTAACTTTAGACATGTTACCATCAAGGCGAGAAAATCAGAGACATCTCTTTTAAAAACCCCTAAATAATCCTTCTCGTAAGCTGGGTATATACTCTGTTGGGCATTAAATTTGCTACATCTTTAAAACTGCATTCTACAGGTAAATAAATAAAGTTTACTAACTGAATGAGTATGCCAGTGAATAGCATTTCAGCGCAACCTGATAAAGCCAAAGCTAATTAGACTTCATGGCCTTATATGGCGAGTGATCACACTGGTTTCTAGTCGACAGGCAGCGACATACAGCTGCACTAGAGTCACTTAGTTGCCCGTGGCAATGCCAGGTTGAGCTGTGTACAGGGTGATAAAAAAAATTACCATATTTTGAGAGACGGTAGTACGGGTCCAAGTAAGATAGAAAGGTTCAGTAAACATGGCCTCTGAATTGCGTGCTTCGAGAGCTACGACAAATATTTAATCTTCGATACTGTGACAAATATTTCTTATGCTGATAGCTCTTTGTTCCCTAATAACGACCTACAGAATTAAGTACAGAAATGAGGACGCATTCCTCTCTTATTGTTATTGAATACAGCAAGCAGTAAACATCTTTACGGCTTTTACTGTAATCCGTTTTTACAGTTTTGCATAAATTCAGCAAATACAATAGTTCTAATGGATTCACTTTTATTTTTTACTTCATTATTTTTGCATTTGTGAAATGGAGTGTAGTGCCGTCTTTGCATGTAGCAACATACTGAAATCCTACCACATGGAAAAAAGAGGACACGATCTTCTGTTGTGGTGTGGCAAATTAAAGCATCTATCGACCCCGTGTCCTGTAAGCTGAAAAATGTACAGATAACTGGGTACCATCTTCACAGCCTCCGTGCCTCTAACAACGGCGGAGTTTTGCCATGGATGGAGGAACATCCTAGCACCAGCGTATGTAAGAATTCAGCATCTGTCGGGGTTAGTCGTCTAGTCTGAGTAATCCTGCACGAAAGATTACTAGACCGGTATCCAGGACAGTGTGTCCATGGCCTTCGGTCACATGATTCCTCTACCCGAATGCAGTTCTGTCAATGTTTCAAGGAAGGAATTGTATTCTTGCGAGATGAGATAGTCTATTTCAATAACCACAATAACCAGTATGCCTGGGCTGAAGCAAGTCATCACACGTTTGAAGAAACGATACACCAGCGTCGATTTACATTTATTGTTTGGTCATAAATTATTGTCGATGGGATAATAGGACCTTGCTTACCACGAAACAAGTTGACTGGAGGATGGTATCTTCAGTACCTATCAAACGATTTACCGGTACTGGCAACGCCTGGGCATGTTGTTCGTGCGTGGTAAATCACTAGCTCACGTCCTCCAACGTGTCCGGGATCATCTCACACATGCATTCAATGGAAAACTGATCTGCCGGGAACATCCAGTAAGGTGGCCAGCTCATCCCCCCATGTTAATCTCTTTGATCTTAGCCTGGCTGTCTAGAACACCTTGTCATGGTCCGTTCAGGCTCCCCCCCGTCGGAGGCGGAGGTTCTAATCTTCCCTCGGGCACGGGTGTATGTGTTGTCTGTTGCCTATAGTGTAGGTTAGTTTAAGTAGTGTATAGGCTTAGGGATCGATGACTTTAGCAGTTTGGTCCCATAAGACCTTACCGCAAATCTCCAATTCCTCTTGGTTCTATGTTGTGTGGACATTGGCGTATCCAAACCCAATTAATAATGTACATACACAACAGTAACGCATCACCAAGCCCTTTTAGGGCATCCGTGACCAGACGAGTTTTTCAGAGATGTTTGATTCCCTGAGTCGTCGGACAACAGCATGCCTAACTAGGAATTTTTTATTTATTAATTTTAGGCTGTGGACTGCAAAGACAATACGTCCATTTGCACATTGGATAAATAAAAAAAGTTCATTGTACAAAATTAAGTTCTTAATGTAAAATAAAAACAGTAAAAGACAGACGCCAGCTAGTTAATATTAGTGCAATTTTCGCAGTATAACAATCTCAAGGGTGAGAAGTACAGAAACAAGTTAGTATTAAACATTAAAAACACCAAAATATGACACAGATTTCGAACGAGGCCGATTCCATAGTAGAATGATAGTCAAAGCAGCTTATAATTGAAAGCTGGACAACACCGTAGTTTACGACGATAAGTTCTTAATGCAAAGTGAAAACATAGACATCCAAATTTTTGAACCAGGCTGGTTCCGTGGAAGGACAACTGGTGTAGTAAAGCAGTTATACTCGTAGGGAGCGGGGAATCTCTCCAACTAAATGTTTGTACAAGATCGCCTGTACGACCGAGTACTTCGTACACACCTACATGACGTAGCTCAGATCCGCCACCGCCGTTGTATCCTGATCACTGTATACAGAAGCGATGATTCTCAACGGTATGGGTAGTTGGGGTAACACATATGTCCCAGTATCATGTGAATGAGAGAGGCCACAAAAAGTTTCATCGAGGAGAACCATGACTGATAAGAGACGTTCGGTTGTATAGCCGCCAGGTGATATTGGGAAAGACATTTTATCCTCAAGACAAATACACGGTGTAAAGGAGCTGCTTGGTAGCGTCATGGAGTAAGCAACCTCAGGGCACGTTGTGGGGAACTGGTGCACAAAAGTGGCGGCCAGCACGGTGGCCTGCGGACTACAACGGGAAGATGAGGTGTTGTCCGTCACTGGACGTATGGCAGCATTGGACAGCTATCCATTTCAGTGCCCTCATGATAGAGCTGTCGGGTACTTAGGTTATTGCAGAGGATTGCCCGGCCCAGGACGACGGTCTTCATGAAGAGCAGGGCCATGTTTCCCACCATGCGAGACCAAGACAGCAGCATGTGCTCATGGAATGGCCAGGTGTTGCGTGGACGCATCACTGCTAGAGGGTGTGTGTATCATTGCTTGCATGTCATCCACAAACGACCCACGGTTGGTGGAAACCTGGCAGCACAGCAGTCCTCTCCTCATACACCAAATAGGCTGCACTGTGTCATGATACAACGCAATTCAAACTGCAATGTCTAAAAAAATTTCTTTATTGAAACAGTATCGAGCAGTAATTGACAGAGTAAAATGATCGATCATGTACAAAAGATTATTGTTAAGGAAGCCTCTATAACTATGTCAGTAAGAACAAGTGTAAAGTCTCTGATAAAAATTCGTTGGAAGGAACGGTGTTTCGTGAAAAATTATTTAATGAAAAATAAAATATGGAAATCAATTTAATTTATAATTGTACTGACTGTAACATTCTAATGGTCTTGAAATATGTAATTCAGTTAAACCAAACGGAAACATAAAGGTAGGGAATCTGCTGTGTGTTTTGAGCTTCAGTCTTTTGGATGACCTTGATGTGAGCACCGCAAGGGAGGAAAGAACGGAAATCCAGGGAGTTACAGTCGAACATTAAGTGTACATATCGTGGCGTGCCATGTCTGGTGATATGATCCTTAAGAAATAACAGTTCGGAGTGAAAGTGCTTAATATTTTGTGTGAGTGTAGTTTGTGGTTCCTGAAGTACTCTCCTGCTCATTTTGTGTCGAAAAGCAAGAATATCAGCCTGGTTTTGTATTATGGAATGAGGATCAGATGATGCATCATGTTAGTGACTGCCAGTTACTAATTAATTACCTAACTGGAGACCTGAACAGCCTAAGATGTAGCAGTGTATAAGAATGTTACAGTCAACCCCATGGTTTGCCAAAGTTCTAATACAGTTTTGTTAAAACAAATTGTTATAATCATTCTCCAAGGTTATATACTGATCTAACGTTCCCTGTCCACTTTGTTAAATGTAAACTTTGTGTCAGTCGGTACGGTCAGAAGTTTGTAGTGATCAGTGATACAATACTGTAGCAGTCATAAAAAAGTTATTTCCAATAATAACTGTTTACTTTCAAATTGAAGAGACAAAAAAGTGTGGTCGCTTTGCTACGTCATTGTAAAGTTCAATTTAATGACATTTCTTACCTCTAAATTTACTTTATCAGAATATTTACTTTACGTAATTATTCAAAGTAAAGATGGCAACTATTATGCCACGTAAGAATATCTCAGTCTCCTTCCATCTTGTTTCTTAGTGAAATTGTTACCATAGATGTCGTTAAAGTAAATTTACTTCTGGCACTTTTAAAAGATCAACTGCAATAACGTAAATTGCTCCTTCATAGCTGGCGACCAAAAGTATCTTCATAGATACAGTTTTCCATCAGTGGATCTGTCGTAAGGTAAGGCACATAGCTGCAAGCTGTTTGCTATAGGGGTGCGGAATAAACCAAATCTAGGTAGGCCATGTGAAGTTTTGTGTGTAATAACTTGTGTGGCATACCAGCCCTGAAAATCAAAACCCCTTATCCATACTTCGTTGTGGAGATAAGTTTAAAACATAAATTAGTGCCTTGGTAATGACAGTATTCTGTTAGATAGCACTTGCCAAAATTTGTGTCAGAGCTTGTTGTTAATGCTAGTAGTGACAGTCTAACGTTGTGCAGTTTAAAAAAAAATGCTCTTCTGAGCGAACTAAAAGCTGGATTATTCTGTGGTTCGACATGCAGTCAGCGCGGCAGGAGCGAAGTTTCATTTTCGTATGGTTGTCCAGGCAGGCAGCGGTGTACGCACGGGAGTGGGGAGCGTAAATCTGAGTGCTAAACGGATGCACTTACCGTAGCATTACAGAACGATACAGATATTATTCTGCTCATACTTTCATATTAAGCTATATGAGCTAGTCATCCAACTAAATATTGTCATGTTCGTAGTTAGAAAGCATCCCTTCCCCTGCTACTTAGCGTTAAAAACGGTTCCGGACATTTTAAATACAAAGGCGAATCGCTCACACCTGGATTCGGTGCGTTCTGTTGCAACTGATAAAACACGGTTGTGTCTTGCATCGGAATGGCTCCATTTCCGCATTGACGTCAGCACGCAGGTAGCGGCAGACCACAGCCCAGATGATTCTTTTACCGAAATGCCATGTAGTAAGCATGTGTACCAGATATGTATACCTGACTGGTGTTGACATTAATGCATTATTATCTTGGTCCTACCCATGCAACTACTCTCATATTTTCCATTTTTTCTGGATACTGGTCTTTAAGCAGCAAGTCGTTAACTGAATAAAATAAATTGTCCAGGAGCAATTATTTTAAATTAGTTTTACAACTAGTTTCACTACATGTCAGACATTTTATCTTATTCCCAAAACAATAGAAAATTTTTGTTGTTTCATACTGAACTCCATTCTGAGCCACTTACAGCCTTAACAATGGGTACTGAAGGTAAATCTTCTTTCTAATGTTTTAGGCATGGACATCAACTGTTCTTTTCTAATTATGATGAATTATTTATAATGAATTTGATTAGCAAATACGTGTATTGTGATGGTGCAGCTAAAACACCAAGTTTCTTGAACATTTTTCGAACTGCTCGCTTTTGGGCAATGAGTCCTTTCTAAGTGAAGCGTTACCCCAGAAAACTATACCGTAAGATATTATTGAGCGAAAATACGCAAAATATGTCAGTAGGCTGATACACTTGTTTTTGAGACAAACAATTATACGAAGAGAAAAGGAACTGGACATGTTTCAGAAACTCAGTGATAGGCTTCTTCCAGTTGAAATTTTCTTCAGTATGTACACCCACAATTTGGTATATTCTTCTTTCTTTACTGTTGGTATGACTATTTGTTGAACTGAATACAGTGTGTTTACTTCAAAATTTAGGGAGAGTTCACTCTCAGAGAAACACTGAATAAGTCTTTGGAAAATATTATTTTTAACAGCTTTTCTGTTGCTTTCTCTCTAATGGGTATTATTATAACACTAATATTATTTTCAAAAATCACCAATTTTGTTTGTTGCATGTCAAGTGAAAGGTCTTCCCCGTATATAAGGAAAAGGAGAGGACCGAAGTTTGAGCCCTGTGCGACTTTTTTTTCCCAGTCACTGGGATTTGGTATCTTTACGACATTGTCTGAATAATTCGGGATTACTTGGTGCATTCTGTTTGACAACTGTAATTCAAACCAGCTGTGTGTAAAGCCATCAATTCCACAAAACTTGCGTTTTCTAAGAGTACTTGATCTACACAATAAACCACCTTAGAAAGATCACAAAAAATACAAGGTGGAGGTATATTATTATTTGAGCTTCGTACTGTTTGATGAATGAATTATAAATAGCACCCTCAGTTGAGCAACCCCTCTGGAATTCCAACTGTGACATGCTTAGTAAATAATTTTTTACATAGAAGTGTGTGCATACTCTTGAATACATTACTTTTTCGAATACTTTTGAACGAGATGTGAGTACGTAAAATGAACGTTAATTGTTTACTTCTGTCTTGCCATCTTTCTTATGAAGTGATTCAACAATTGCATATTTTAAAATATGTGAAAAATTCCCTGTGGCACTAATGCACTGAATAATACTTGACTCAGAACATTACTTATTAAGTTGGAACAGCTTTTTAGAATTCTGTCTGAAAGTCCATTAACCCTTCATATACTTCCGTTTTTTATAATTCCTATAATTATATTAATTTCAGTAAAGGAAGTTGCTGCTACTTCTAATTGCTTAATGTTTTGTGGAATGACATTTGTAATATATTTTCTTGCTCCTTCAACTAAACAATTTAATCCTATACTAGCTGATACGTTTGGATGGTGAATGTTAAAAGAATTTGCAGTTCGTCAGTTAACAGTCACAACTTTGTCATTTGATTTATTTAGTTTTCGTATTGGCTGGCTGTTCTGTCTCCCATAACAATGTTCATATAGTTTAATTCTATTACATATATTATTTATTGCTGTCAGGACATGACTATTTCTGGACATTTTAATGACTTTCCCAAACATGCTACAGCATTTTTCGAAGTATGCAAGTAATGTCGGATCTTCACTTTCTCTTGCCTTTACAAAAATTTCCCTCTTCCTCCTACATAAAACTTGAATTACTTTAGTTATCTATGGATACCTATTCTTTTTAGTAGACCTTCTTGACAGTATTTTAGTAAAGCCCCTTTCAAGCATTGAGAGAAATTTTCTGTGGAATAAACTGGATTTGATATTAGCATCTCTTTATGTATACCTCATTATACACCATCCCTTTTAGGTTAATCTGAAAACATTGCAGCTCAGCTAGAGCCTACGACGCGAAATTGCCCTGGCTCAGTAACTATTACTGACTGTCGAGCTTGGGTCTTTCTGCAACATTTGGCTGTTGCAGTGGCATTCTATTGTTTGGAGTTACGGAGTTTTGCTTCATACTGTGTTGTTATAATGTAGTGTAGTGTTTTCTCTTATTCTTCAGTTGTTCAGAGTTTGTGTGGCTATGCTCTGCTTGTACCTTCTCTTCTGCTACATTGGTGGTATGGTGTGTTGACTTATCAACTGACAGTCTGGTTCCGAGCGAGCGTGCTTTGCCCTGAGTTCGCCGAGTAGAATTCATTATAGGGTACAACAGTGGACACCCTACGATTAACAACTGAAACTAGATCGGTATATTTTCGAGCAATTACCCATTTTCGTTTCGTCTCACTGTTCTTAGTAGATACGTGTAACTTAATTCAGAACTTCTTTCGTTGGCTGTAGCGGTTATTACAAGTCGCGATTTCACGGTAAACCATTAGTTACCACTGAAAACAAATCAGAACATTCTGAACTCGTCAATACGCTGATGGGTGTAGCGTAACTCAGCACTTAATAGTCAAACGCGGATGATGGTGACATGTAATGCACTCGCAGCGCTAGAAAATTGCAGCAAAGTGCAGGATGACCTGAGGAAGGCTGCAGCTCGTTGTAGGGATTGGCAGTTGACACTCAACATAAGAAAATGCAGCGTACTCCGCGCAAATAGGTAAGAAGACAAATTATTGAGTGATTATGTGATTGCAGAGCAATCACTGCAAACAGTCAAATCCATTAAGCAACGTTATATCCACTCAGACACACAATGATAACAAAGCTACGGGCCAGTCAGTAAAGTCGGGGTTGGCTCTTATGTTTGTGTCAAGGGCTTCTGCTGGGCACTAACCACGTGGGAGCTACCGTTTATTCTAGTAACGGTGGCACAAATTAAGTAAGACTAACGCCGTTTAGACCCTGTATATAAGGGAATATTTCGCAAAACTTGAATTTATTTGTCAGAAGATTGTATTATGTCCCACTCAAAAAGGAGCAACGTTTAACAGCAAGTGTGACATTTCAGCACTGACGCAGGGTCTCATTACGTTGTCTTTCCAGGTGAGCCGTGATTCTGTGCGTAGTATCATTATGGATGTATGCGAGTGAGGGCCTCTGAGAAGCAAAAGCGTTGCAGAATGAACTGAACATCGATATACGTGCCTAGCACTTGATGCCATAGTATGGGAGTGAACTGGGTAGACAACACGATCATCTCTGTTCCGCAGAGCCGAATTTAAGGCTGGTGACTGTGCCCCATCTGCAGAGTCTCACAGATGTTACCTTTCATAAAAGTAAGACTGCATGTTGCTTGTGCTGTTCTGACGCAGGCCACCCCTCAGTAGAGACGCTCGATGACTGTTGCCCATGCCAGCAAATTTTTCATACATCTCAAACATTAAAGACCACCAAGAGGCTGACACGTGACTGTTAGCCAGCTTATTTAGCAGGTTGGAATCGTTGTGTCAGCTCTGTGTAGTAACTTGAATATTCTTTTAAGGGCAGAGTGGTGTACCGGAAAGATAGTGTACCCAGGAACACAATGTTTCGTATTCAGTATGTCTAATGACCAGTTTTAGAATCACATGGAGAAACGAGCACTAGAGACTGTCAGGAGTAGCAAGTTTCGCACAGAAACAACAGGCCACACAACTGTTGGTTTTATAACCTTATAGCTCCAAGAAGTGGAAGGAAGACAAGGATTTCTGGTCAGATGAGTATCGGGTAATATCAACAGCAGCAGAAAATGGTATAACAGGTGTAGGATTCGTTATGAATTGGAGGGTAGGGCAGAGGGTGTGTTACTGTGAACAGTTCAGTGACCGGGTTGTTCTAATCAGAATCGACAGCAGACCAACACCGACAACGATAGTTCAGGTATACATGCCGACGTCGCAAGCTGAAGATGAACAGATAGAGAAAGTGTATGAGAATATTGAAAGGGTAATGCAGTATGTAAAGGGGGACGAAAATCTAATAGTCATGGGAGACTGGAATGCAGTTGTAGGGGAAGGAGTAGAAGAAAAGGTTACAGGAGAATATGGGCTTGGGACTAGGAATGAAAGAGGAGAAAGACTAATTGAGTTCTGTAACACGTTTCAGCAAGTAATAGCGAATACCCAGTTCTAGAATCACAAGAGGAGGACGTATACTTGGAAAACGCCGGGAGATACGGGAAGATTTCAATTAGATTACATCATGGTCAGACAGAGATTCCGAAATCAGATACTGGATTGTAAGGCGTACCCAGGAGCAGATATAGACTCAGATCACTCAGTGATGAAGAGTAGGCTGAAGTTCAAGACATTAGTCAGGAAAAATCAATATCCTAAGAAGTGGGATACGGAAGTTCTAAGGAATGACGAGATACCTTTGAAGTTCTCTAACGCTATAGATACAGCAATAAGGAATAGCGCAGAAGGCATCACAGTTGAAGAGGAATGGACGTCTCTAAAAAGGGCCATCACAGAAGTTGTGAAGGAAAACATAGGTACAAAGAAGGTAGCTGCGAAGTAACCATGGGTAACAGAAGAAATACTTCAGTTGATTGTTGAAAGGAGGAAGTACAAACATGTTCCGGGTAAATCAGGGATACAGAAATACCAGTCGCTGAGGAATTAAATAAATAGTATGTGCAGGGAAGCAAAGACGAAATGGCTGCAGGAATAATGTGAAGACATCGAGAATGATATGATGGTCGGAAGGACAGACTCAGCATACAGGAAAGTCAAAACAACCTTTGGTGACATTAAAAGCAACGGTGGTAACATTAAGAGTGCAACGGGAATTCCACTGTTAAATGCAGAGGAGAGAGCAAACAGGTGGAAAGAATACATTGAAACCCTCTATGAGGGTGAAGATTTGTTTGATGTGATAGAAGAAGAAACAGGAGTCGATTTAGAAGAGATAGGGGATCCAGTATTAGAATCGGAATTTAAAAGAGCTTTGGAGGACTTACGGTCAAATAAGGCAGAAGGTATAGATAACATTCCATCAGAATTTCTAAAATCATTAGGGGAAGTGGCAACAAAACGACTATTCACGTTGGTGTGTAGAATATATGAGTCTGGCGACATACCATCTGACTTTCGGAAAAGCATCATCCACACAATTCCGAAGACGGCTAGAGCTGACAAGTGCTTGACAGCTCATGCATCGAAGCTGCTTACAAGAATAATATACAAAAGAATGGAAAAGAAAATTGAGAATGCGCTAGTTGACGATCAGTTTGGCTTTAATAAATGTTAAGGTACGAGAGAGGACATTCTGACGTTACTGCTAATAATGGAAGCAAGGCTAAAGAGAAATCAAGACACGTTTATAGGATTTGTCGACCTGGAAAAAGCGTTTGACAATATAAAATGGTGCAAGCTGTTCAAGATTCTGAAAAAAGTAGGGGTAAGCTATAGGGAGAGACGAGTCATATACAATATGTACAACAACCAAGAGGGAATAATAAGAGTGGACCATCAATAACGAAGTGGTCGTATTAAGAAGGGAGTAAGACAAGGCTGTAGCCTTTCGCCCCTACTCTTCAATCTGTACATCGAGGAAGCAATGATGGAAATAAAAGAAAGGTTCAGGAGTGGAATTAAAATAAAAGGTGAAAGGATATCAATGATACGATTCGCTGATGACATTGCTATCCTGAGCGAAAGTGAAGAAGAATTAAATGATCTTCTGAACGGAATGAACAGTCTAATGAGAACACAGTATGGTTTAAGAGAAAATCGGAGAAAGACGAAGGTAATGAGAAGTAGTAGAAATGAGAAGAGCGAGAAACTTAACATCAGGATTGATGGTCACGAAGTCAGTGAAGTTAAGGAATTTTGCTACCTAAGCAGTAAAATAACCAATGACGGACGGAGCAAGGAGGACATCAAAAGCAGACTCGCTATGGCAAAAAAGGCATTTCTGGCCAAGAGAAGTCTACTAATATCAAATACCGGCCTTAATTTGAGGAAGAAATTTAGGAGGATGTACGTCTGGAGTACAGTATTGTATGGTAGTGAAACATGGACTGTGGGAAAACCGGAACAGAAGAGAATCGAAGCATTTGAGATGTGGTGCTATAGACGAATGTTGAAAATTAGGAGGACTGATAAGGTAAGGAATGAGGAGGTTCTACGCAGAATCGGAGAGGAAAGGAATATGTGGAAAACACTGATAAGGAGAAGGGACAGGATGATAGGACATCTCATAAGACACGAGGGGATGACTTCCATGGTACTAGAGGGAGCTGTAGAGGGCAAAAACTGCAGAGGAAGACAGAGATTGGAATACGCCAAGCAAATAATTGAGGACGTAGGTTGCAATTGCTACTCTGAGATGAAGAGGTTAGCACAGGTATGGAATTCGTGGCGGGCCGCATCAAACCAGTCAGTAGACTGATGACAAAAAAAAAAAAAAAACGCTCCAACACGAGCAGATATATGAGAAACCATGTTTCTTACAGTCCCAAGTGTAAAGGCTGCGCTGCACGCCATACATTGTGTACGAAGAGTATCAGCTGCCTGATCGATCTGCTTTGTATGACAGGGGCAAGAAATTTGCTGTGTTGCATGTATGTCAGGGGCAAGAAATGTGTTATCCAATCTCTGTTTGTAGGCTGCCCTGCATGGCAGACATGTTACAGTACTATCAGTCTGGATTTAGGAATGGACAGGGAGAGAGAGAGGTGGGAGGCAGAAGGGAATGAATGGAGAGAAGTGGGAATGAGGGCTGAGACAGAGATTTGGGGAGGAGGAGAAGTACAGCGAGTGGCGTAGGAGAAGACAAGCAAGAAATGTGAATGAGTGAGCTGTGGACACCAAAGAGATCGGGTGAAGGGAGATGGACAAAGAAGAGAATTTGGATAGAGAGAGGGAGGGGAGGAGACGGTAAGATGGTGCAGAGGACATTGAGAGAGGGGTACAGGGAGAAGCAATGGTTGGTTGGTTGTCTGGATGGTTTCAAGGAGGCGGCCACACATCGAAATCATCGGACCGTTCCGTTTTGGGAAGGATGGGGAAAGAAGTCGGCTATGACTTTTCAAAGGAACCATCCTGAAATTTGCCTGAAATGATTGAAGGAAAACACAGAAAACCTAAATGAGGATGTATGGACGCGGATTCTGAACCGTCGTCATCCACCTCTCTCGGTGAGAGGGAGGAAAAGGAGACGAAGAGAGAGAGGAGAGAGAGAGAGAGAGAGAGAGTGAGAGAGAGAGAGGGGGGGAGAGGGGTAGAGAGAGAGAGAAAGAAAGAGAGATATGGAGGAGGTGAAGAGAAGATTCACAGAGGTAGGAGGATGAGATGCACAGAGTGACGGAGGTAGGTGTGCATGTTTGAGACATACTTTCCCTATTCGTGCACCATCCTGAACAGTGGAATGGAAGGTCTTTCTGCCAGAGAACACAATATATTTACTAATCCACCACTTTTGTTTAACGAATTTACAATTTTCCGTGTCCCGATAATGGAATTTTCAGTTAGTTGCCAACAATTTCCATCCATACAGGTTTTTAGCCAGTAGCTTCATCTTAACTTGATTTTACGTACTGATTATTAGAATGTTGTTGTTGTTGTCTTCAGTCCTGAGACTGGTTTGATGCAGCACTCCATGCTACTCTATCCTGTGCAAGCTGCTTCATCTCCCAGTACCTACTGCAACCTACATCCTTCTGAATCTGCTTAGTGTACTCATCTCTCGGTCTCCCTCTACGATTTTTACCCTCCACGCTGCCCTCCAACGCTAAATTTGTGATCCCTTGATGCGTCAAAACATGTCCTACCAACCGATCCCTTCTTCTAGGCAAGTTGTGCCACAAACTTCTCTTCTCCCCAATCCTATTCAATACCTCCTCATTAGTTACATGATCTATCCACCATATCTTCAGTATTCTTCTGTAGCACCACATTTCGAAAGCTTCTATTCTCTTCCTGTCCAAACTAGTTATCGTCCATGTTTCACTTCCATACATGGCTACACTCCAAACAAATACTTTCAGAAACGACTTCCTGATACATAAATCTATATTCGATGTTAACAAATTTCTCTTCTTCAGAAACACTTTCCTTGCCATTGCCAGTCTACATTTTATATCCTCTCTACTTCGACCATCATCAGTTATTTTACTTCCTAAATAGCAAAACTCCTTTACTACTTGAAGTGCCTCATTTCCTAATCTAATTCCCTCAGCATCACCCGATTTAATTTGACTACATTCCATTATCCTCGTTTTGCTTTTGTTGGTGTTCATCTTATATCCTCCTTTCAAGACACTGTCCATTCCGTTCAACTGCTCTTCCAAGTCCTTTGCCGTCTCTGACAGAATTACAATGTCATCGGCGAACCTCAAAGTTTTTACTTCGTCTCCATGAATTTTAATACCTACTCCAAATTTTTCTTTTGTTTCCTTTACTGCTTGCTCAATATACAGATTGAATAACATCGGGGAGAGGCTACAACCATGTCTCACTCCTTTCCCAACCACTGCTTCCCTCTCATGCCCCTCGACCTTTATGACTGCCATCTGGTTTCTGTACAAATTGTAAATAGCCTTTCGCTCCCTGTATTTTACCCCTGCCACCTTTAGAATTTGAAAAAGAGTATTCCAGTCAACATTGTCAAAAGCTTTCTCTAAGTCTACAAATGCTAGAAACGTAGGTTTGCCTTTTCTTAATCTTTCTTCTAAGATAAGTCGTAAGGTCAGTATTGCCTCACGTGTTCCAACATTTCGACGGAATCCAAACTGATCCTCCCCGAGGTCCGCATCTACCAGTTTTTCCATTCGTCTGTAAAGAATTCGCGTTAGTATTTTGCAGCTGTGACCTATTAAACTGATAGTTCGGTAATTTTCACATCTGTCAGCACCTGCTTTCTTTGGGATTGGAATTATTATATTCTTCTTGAAGTCTGAGGGTATTTCGCCTGTTTCATACATCTTGCTCACCAGCTGGTAGAGTTTTGTCATGACTGGCTCTCCCAAGGCTGTCAGTAGTTCTAATGGAATGTTGTCTACTCCGGGGGCCTTGTTTCGACTGAGGTCTTTCAGTGCTCTGTCAAACTCTTCACGCAGTATCGTATCTTCCGTTTCGTCTTCATCTACATCCTCTTCCATTTCCATAATATTGTCCTCAAGTACATCACCCTTGTATAAACCTTCTATATACTCCTTCCACCTTTCTGCCTTCCCTTCTTTGCTTAGAACTGGGTTGCCATCTGAGCTCTTGATATTCATACACATGGTTCTATTCTCTCCCAAGGTCTCTTTAATTTTCCTGTAGGCAGTATCTATCTTACCCCTAGTGAGATAAGCTGCTACATCCTTACATTTGTCCTCTAGCCATCCCTGTTTAGCCATTTTGCACTTCCTGTCGATCTCACTTTTGAGACGTCTGTATTCCTTTTTGCCTGCTTCATTTACTGCATTTTTATATTTTTTCCTTTCATCAATTAAATTCAATATTTCTTCTGTTACCCAAGCATTTCTAGCAGCCCTCGTCTTTTTACCTACTTTATCCTCTGCTGCCTTCACTACTTCATCCCTCAGAGCTACCCATTCTTCTTCTACTGTATTTCTTTCCCCTATTCCTGTCAATTGTCCCCTTATGCTCTCCCTGAAACTCTGTACAACCTCTGGTTCTTTCAGTTTATCCAGGTCCCATCTCCTTAATTTCCCACATTTTTGCAGTTTCTTCAGTTTTAATCTACAGGTCATAACCAAAGGATTGTGGTCCGAGTCCACATCTGCCCCTGGAAATGTCTTACAACTTAAAACCTGGTTCCTAAATCTGTGTCTTACCATTATATAATCTATTTGATACCTTTTAGTATCTCCAGGGTTCTTCCACGTATACAACCTTCTTTCATGATTCTTAAACCAAGTGTTAGCTATGATTAAGTTGTGCTCTGTGCAAAATTCTACTAGGCGGCTTCCTCTTTCATTTCGTAGCCCCAATCGATATTCACCTACTATGTTTCCTTCTCTCCCTTTTCCTACACTCGAATTCCAGTCACCCATTACTATTAAATTTTCGTCTCCCTTCACTATCTGAACAATTTCTTTTATTTCATCGTACATTTCTTCAATTTCTTCGTCATCTGCAGAGCTAGTTGGCATATAAACTTGTACTACTGTAGTAGCTGTGGGCTTCGTATCTATCTTGGCCACAATAATGCGTTCACTATGCTGTTTGTAATAGCTTACCCGCATTCCTATTTTCCTATTCATTATTAAACCTACTCCTGCATTACCCCTATTTGATTTTGTGTTTATAACAGTGTACTCACCTGACCAGAAGTCTTGTTCCTCCTGCCACCGAACTTCACTAATTCCCACTATATCTGACTTTAACCTATCCATTTCCCTTTTTAAATTTTCTAACCTACCTGCCCGATTAAGGGATCTGACATTCCACGCTCCGATCCGTAGAACGCCAGTTTTCTTCCTCCTTATAACGACATCCTCCTGAGTAGTCCCCGCCCGGAGATCCGAATGGGGGACTATTTTACCTCCGGAATATTTTACCCAAGAGGATGCCATCATCATTTAATCATACAGTAAAGCTGCATGTCCTCGGGAAAAATTACGGCTGTAGTTTCCCCTTGCTTTCAGCCGTTCGCAGTACCAGCACAGCAAGGCCGTTTTGGTTAATGTTGCAAGGCCAGATCAGTCAATCATCCAGACTGTTGCCCCTGTAACTACTGAAAAGGCTGCTGCCCCTCTTCAGGAACCACACGTTTGTCTGGCCTCTCAACAGATACCGCTCCGTTGTGGTTGCACCTACGGTACGGCCATCTGTATCGCTGAGGCACGCAAGCCTCCCACCAACGGCAAGGTCCATGGTTCATGGGGGGGGGGGGGGGGATTATTAGAATACAGCACAGTAATTATGTAACTCATAGACTATTAAATACTTCAGTGAAAAAATTTAGTCTTGTCTCCTTCCTACTACACCCACAATAAGGTGAATTTCGTTGTTATCTGTCCTTCCGTGTTTAGCTTTTTAATAATGAAAACGATTTATATTGCTTGTATCAGATTGTTGTAAAAACGTACGACGATGTTAGATCACGACAAGGGAACCAACTATTATTAGACAGAAAGTGTTCACTGATGCTTCGTTTTATTCCATTCTCCCGCCCTGGAAATACTAGATTTCACAGAACTAGCAAGATGTGCTATGCAGGTATGTTGCACCTCCTTGAAGGGAGTCCGATATCTTGGTCAATGAGCACTCTCGCTCAGTTTCACATTTATTACGCAGTAAACAGTAGTGTCATCCTAAAGTCTACTTTTTATCACAGTGTCTATGCTATTAAGTTATAGCCGGCTTAGAGGACAATACAAGATGATCCAAGTACATAAGCAGAGTAGTGGCCATCCCTTTATATGATTTTCTGTGGAATGTCATGGCCATCTTTCAAATAATCCTTAACAGAGCCCTATACAGAGCACTAAGTAACGTACATAAACGATTGCCGCGTCCTTTGAATAACTGACATCTACATTAAATGTCACTGGTATAAATGGAAATTGCCAATATATGTACAGCATAATTTTTCGACGCTAAATAGAGATTGCCATTTCCAACAACGACAATAACGTAGTAGGTGTCAAGGGATAAATAAGTGTTACAATATATAATTTGGAGAAGTAGTGACATAGCTGCTGATCATTATGTACAAGATAAGCAACGTATATCAGTAAAATCTGGCGGTCTTTGTTGTTAACAATGCATGCCTAGTAAAAGTTACATTAGTGCTCTTTTCACAAATGTTTGGTTATTATGCGTTCTGTGCCAGTATTATTACTCGTAAGTAGAGCGTGTTTCTTGCAGAATAACACTGTATTGTCTGAGTTAGATAACTGGTTTGAATCATGGAGATATGGTATAATTTGAAAATTACTGACTAAAGAAACTGCACAAAGAACAGCTTTATGTATAAGATTCTTCTCGAAAAACTTGTGAGCTCCCTATCTCCGGGGACCACTTAGAGAGCAGTCTCAGAAAGCTCGTCTTCTTCCCGTTATGCAAATGCGCGGGCCAGTCCCGTGGAGGGCACTTCGCTTGCACCCAAGCGTATCCCGGTTCAAGCCATTCCTGCGAAAGGAGAGGCAGGCAAGCGGTTTTAAGTGCTGCCGTCAAGCGCGTCTGCCTTATGGTGCCGAGCGTTATGGAAGAGGCCAAGTTTCTAAAAAGTGTATTGAATGTCTCACACAGCACTGCGGTACTGCAGTTAACAAAACATTTTTTATTTTCGTTTTCCAGGACAAACGAAGATTAAATGTGCGACAGAGATACAAATCTAATAAAAGTGGAAGAAATTTGAGTGGAAATGATACGTCGACGAAATTATGAAACAAATGTCTGTCCTCCTGCTCTCAAGGAATCAACAGCTTCCTTATTCTTAAACATGTAACTGCTCCAATTACACAGGTGATTGGCAACGTCAGTGCATTGCAGACGAAGTTTCTTCTGTAACAGTGTAACAGTGTCTTCACTCAAGATGGTGTACTCAGTAATGAAACAAAATACAGAGTGCAACGAACGACTGTTTTCAGTTCCTCACAAATATGGATAAACTGGTATCAATAACCGCTTAACTGACGAAAGTAGAAATGCTTTCTTGGTACTTACGATGAATTCAGGTTGTAGAAGAGGAGTTTGCTATACTGAAGCCATCCTGGTTCCTTGACGAGCCGCCTTCATGCATGAATTGCTAGCGGTGGCGACAGCTAACAAAAGAACGCTGAAGTTGTGCTCATAATTGGGATACCTGTTCTCACTGCTATGCATGGGAACTCCGTGACCAAACGTTGGCCGTCTGCAGACCTTAGGCAGTGCGGAAAATTCCATTTCACTTCAAAATCTCGCGCGAGATGCACCTTCTCTTTTCTAGAGTTCGGAAGCTGGAGGTAGACAAAAAAGGAACTAAAAGCCCCACTTAAAATCCTTTTACATCCATCAAACACACACACACACACACACACACACACACACACACACACACACACATACACGCCAATGATGGTCTTTCACTGACATATGTGTAAAAGGGCACGCGTTACCTCTCGGCGTTTCCTTTCCATACGTCTAAATTCAGAAGTAAACTCATATTCACATACTCGTGTGCTGTTCACTGCAAACGTTAAGCTGGAAATAGATTTTTCGTCCTCCAGAGAAGTGACGTTGTAAGCAGACTGTTTAGGTTTTTATGTTGGTAACGCCCACGTAGCGCTCGGTATGAAAATCACTGTCTGTGCTGTGTGCAGTCTGTGGCTGGTTGGCATTGTTGGAATATTCTCTATTGTAGTGTTGGGCAGTTGGCTGTGAACAGAGCGGAGCGTTGCGCAATTGGAGGTGAGCCGCCAGCAGTGGTGGATGTGGGGAGAGAGATGGCAGAGTTTCGAGAGTGGACGATCTGGGCGTGCGGTCGTCAGAAAAAAGGAAATTTGTAAAACTGTATATCATAAACTGATACATATATTATGACTTTTGAACACTATTAAGGTAAATACATTGTTAGTTCTCTACCAAAATCTTTCATTTGCTAACTATGCCTATCAGGAGTTAATGCCTTCAGTAGTTAGAATCTTTTATTTAGCTGTCAGTATTGGCACTCGCTGTATTGCAGTAGTCCGAGTAACGAAGATTTTTGTGAGGTAAGTGATTTATGAAAGATATAGGTTATTGTTAGTCAAGGCCATTCTTTTGTAGGGATTATAGAAAGTCAGACTGCGTTGCGCTATATATATATATATATATATATATATATATATATATATATATATATATATATATATATATATATATTCTCTGTAAGTTTACTGTTGATCAGAATAAGTAAAGAGAGAAATGTCTGAGTACATTCAGTTTTGCCCGGCTGCTTGAAAAACAAATAACGTAGAGGTTTACCAGCACAGGCATTTATAAATTTTCCAAAGGGGAAGTTTCAACGTTGAGTGGTATGAACTTAGTCACATAGGCTGCTAGCACGAGGTCATGATGAAAACGGTATCCGACACGTAAACTGGGTTAGAGGTTATTCTTACTTAGTGTAACACTTTTTCTTAAGGAATACGACTAATAATAATAATAATAGCCGGCCGCGGTGGCCTAGCGGTTCTAGGCGCTCAGTCCGAAGGCGCGCGACTGCTACAGTCGCAGGTTCGAACCCTGCCTCGGGCATGGTTGTGTGTGATGTCCTCAGGTTGGTTAGGTTTAAGTAGTTCTTGGTTCTAGGTGACTGATGACCTCAGATGTTATGTCCCATAGTGCCCAAAGCCATTTTTGAATAATAATAATGTTGTGTGACGAGGGCCTCCCGACGAGTAGACCGCTTGCCTGGTGCAAATCTTTCGAATTGACGCCACTTCGGCGACTTGCGCGTCAATGGAATACCACTGATACTGTCTAATGCAGCTAGCCCAGAAATTGTGTTCCAGGTGCAATACTGTCAGATCACTTTGTCATACTGAATAGGTGCTGATTCTTAAATCGCTTCTGTGTTTCGAGAGCTATAGATTTACTTAACTTCAGCGATAAAGTGACTCGTTATCTAAAAAGTAGAGTAATGAACACAAATATTTACGAAACAAGAATGCCGGCCGCGGTAGTCTCGCGGTTCTAGGCGCGCAGTCCGGAACCGTGCGACTGCTACGGTCGCAGGTTCGAATCCTGCCTCGGGCATGGATGTGTGTGATGTCCTTACGTTAGTTAGGTTTAAGTAGTTCTAAGTTCTAGGGGACTAATGACCACAGCAGTTGAGTCCCATAGTGCTCAGAGCCATTTTTTGAAACAAGAATGAACGTACGATAAACATATTTTCGTATACATATGTGAGTCAATAGTTAAATTTGTCTATGTGTGGAATAACATTAAATTTACAGCTCTGTGAGTAATGTACGGCCGCTCGGGATTAGCTGCAGTCATGGACTGTGCGGCTGGTCCCGGCGGAGGTTCGAGTCCTCCCTTGGGCATGGGTGTGTGTTTTTGTTCTTAGGATAATTTATGTTAAGTAGTGTGTAAGCTTAGGGACTGATGACCTTAGCAGTTAAGTCCCATAAGATTTCACACACATTCAATAAAGTACGAAATTTATGGATGTTCATCCTACTGCGAAGACGAGAGACGTCAACTGATGATATATATGAGAAAAAGTACCATCACAACTGTATACTGAGACTGTCTTTATTATTTCAGACGACTAGTTGCGGCGGCATATTACCGCCGTCTTCAGGTTCCATCAGAGCAAAAAAGTATTAACAGTTCGTTGGCGCATTTACTGTGGAGTCCTATTTACTAGTTCACGTGGGCTATCTTTCCCCAGGAATCTCTAGTTGATATCGTGTTGTCTACAATGCCCGCACGTACTAGTAACAACGGCTCCACAATAAATGCACCAGGGAAATCTAATACTCTTTTAGCAATGATGGCGTCTAAGAATGGCGGTAATTTGCCACAGAAACCAGTCGTGTGAGACAATAAAGACAGTATCAAGACACAGCTGTGGTGGTACTTTTTCCCATATCCTTAAAAATAATATGAAGGTTAAGAACTTTTCTTATACAGAGTCGCATATGTAATAGGCGGAACACGGAAAACACTTTGGAACAAAGATGGAATTACATTATATTCACTTAATTACCTTTTCCAATTTCTTTTTATTTTCATTTTATTGTAAAATACACCACTCTGACTAGGTGAGATGGCCTGGCAGTCTCTAAAGTCCTTGTGATTAATAATTAATGAAAGTAACAAATCGATGGATTAAGATTGTGCTATCTTCATAACTTTCACTTTTTTGTGCATTCTAGGCCCAAGATTATCTGTATGGCTTCCAGCTTGCCGCCAAAACTGTAAGAGGAAAACAACGATGATACCGTAACGAAACAAACCTGTAAGCGGTTCTTCATGGTAGTGAAAGAGAGTTTTCCCAGTAAGATATTCAGACTTTTATGACAACAGAAGAATACCTGTGCGTCACTGATAAAAATAGCCGAACCTAAAGGATGCTTTGATAGGCGAAAAACAACAAAAGCGATGCAAACGTCCACAGTGACGGAAAGTGGACGGGAGACCGAGTTTTTCGATGCTGATACACTGAGTACATAAAGTTCCAGTCATGTTAGGGGAGTTGAATTGCTCTACGGAACGGGGACTCGACGAGAGGTAAGTTATTTTTTTGCATACAGTCCTTCTCCCACAGAGCCTCTTCACCATTTAAAGTAAAACAAATTCACTTTCAAATTGCCATCCCTCCGTTTCTTCCACAGTTCAATAGGCACTGGCCTTCTTCGACAATTCAAAATGTACTGGTTCTCTCATGTGGTAGCTGTAACTGTTTGTTGATGACTGGTCTGAACTTGGAACAGTATTGACAACAGAGCGTAAGTGTCGACCCATTGTTTGAACGATCAGCTCAGCAACGTAAGGCACACCAAAAGTAAGACAGTTTCAGGTCAGACCTGAAGAGGGATCCTTCACATTGGACGGAACAGAAGCACACTTCATTTAAGGACATGTCCGTAAGTGCAGAATTATTTTGGGGAGGTAGCCGCCGCCCACAGATATCCATGTGAGTGGTTAGTATGTGGCAGGCAGGTGAGAGTTAAGCCATGAGTCTGACGGAGAGGGCGGCGACACAGGTGGCTGTCGACGCAACCAGACCCAGGCGGTTGATCAGCAGCGCCAGGAGCGCCGCTGGAGCGGGCGTGGCAGCTGTCACTGGCTCCTCCTCGCTCACCAGGCCCTCAGCGTCGTCTTCTTCCTGGAAACAGACCAGCAGGTAATAGGCATGTCAAGGAATATCTGTATAACTAAGTACAAAACGGTGCTGTAAATGGACACGACAAACAGAAAGAAGAATAAAACAATGCACCAGTAAGGAAACATGCGAATGGGACAGAAATCACCAGATATGATGTACATACAGGGACCAATTTTTTTTTTATAATATCAGAAAAATTTGATCATATATTCAGGAGAAAGAGCTTCGCAAATTGAGCAAGTCAATAACGCGTTGGCCCATCTCTGGCCCTTATGCAAGCAATCGTTTGGCTTGCCACTGATTGGTGTAGTCAACGGATGTCCTCGTTGTGGTTACTGTGGACAATTACGTGGGTGAGTCAAATAAAAACCTTACATTTTTTGAATATTATTTATTGGGCAGAAATGGTACAAAGCTGTATCACTTTTCAAGATAATCTCCCCCAAACTCAATGCTAGTCCTCCAGCACTTACACAGTGCATAAACTCCCTTAGCAAAAAACATTCTTTTGGTACTCCGCGCAGCCACTCATGCACCCCCCTGGCGCCGGCCGAAGTGGCCGTGCGGTTCCAGGAGCTGCAGTCTGGAACCGGGAGACCGCTACGGTCGCAGGTTCGAATCCTGCCTAGGGCGTAGATGTGTGTGATGTCCTTAGCTTAATTATGTTTAACTAGTTCTAAGTTCTAGGGAACTAATGACCTCAGAAGCTGAGTCCCATAGTGCGCAGAGCCATTTGAACCTTTTGAGCACCGCGTGGCGTACCTCTTCATCAGAATGAAACCTCTTTCCTCCCATTGCGTCTTCGAGTGCTCCAAACATATGGCAATCAATTGCCGGCAAGGTCTGGTAAGTATGGTTGATGAGGAAGACACTCAAAATGGAAATTTGTGATTGTTGTATCTATTGTACGTGCAGTGTGGGGCCTTGCATTGTCATGTTGCAAAAGGACACCTGCTGACAGCTATCCACGTCGCTCTGATTTGATTGCAGGCCGTAGATGATTATTTAGGTAATATGTGTATGACGCACTGGTTACAGTGGTCCCTCTAGGCATATAATGTTCCAAAATGACGCCTTTGTCGTCCCAATGAGAGTCAGCACAACCTTTCCTGTTGATGGTTCCGTTCTAAACTTCTTTTGTTTGGGTGATGAAGAATGTCGCCTTTCCTTGCTCGCTCTCTTCGTTTCCGGTTGGTGAAAGTGAAACCAGGTTTCGTCCCCAGAAACGATTCTTGCTAGGAAGCCATCACCTTCTCGTTCAAAGCGCCGAAGAAGTTTTTCACAAGCATCAATACGTCGTTCTCTCATTTCAGGAGTCAGCTGCTTTAGCACCCATCTTGCAGACACTTTGTGAAAGTGGAGCTCATCATGCTCACTGTGTTGTGCTGTCCCATGACTAATCTGTAAACATGCTACAATGCCATCGCTGTCACTCTGCGCTTTTCCTTCACTATGGCTTCAACTGCTGCAATGTTCTGTGGAGTCACAACTCGTTGTGCCTGACCTGGACGAGGAGCACCTTCCACTGTAGTCACACCATTTGCGAACTTCCTACTCCATTCGTAGAATTGCTGCTGTGAGAAACATGCATCACTGTGCTACACCTTCATTCATCGATGAATTTAAATAGGTTTAACATCTTCACTACGCAAAAACCGAATAACAGAACGCAGCTCTTCCCTGTGCAAGTCGCCAGTGGGGCTGCCATCTTTATACTGATACTCCAACGGTATGTGTGTATCTGCACTATGGTGCCACCTACAGGCCATTTTGCACGCTGTTTGTAGCACGCTTACCAGATTACAGGATAACGGGGCGAAATTTCGATTTGTTATTACAGATTTAAGGTTTTCATTTGACTCATCCTCCTGTGTGCACTTGACTTGTTAGGTCGTCTAAATCCCGAGCTAGTCGGAGGGCCCAGTCCATAATGCTCCAGTCGTACTCCTTTAGCGAATGATCTCGAGGCATGTGCTTCGTTTGTGATGAGGCAAAACTAAATTCGTGATGGCAAGTAGTGGACACGATGTGTGGGGGAAGTTGCGAAGACAGTCTGCTTTGCGAATCTGGTAACTGTGTTGCTTAAGTGTAGGTACGAACAAAGTCGTTGTGATAAGACAGACACAAGTTCTAACAATGAAACATGACGACGACACAACCTACACCAGCAATTTGTAGTTACAAGAATTCTGCTAACTAACAGTAGACATCCCTATACCAGTGGGATAGTGATACTTAGCAATATTATACAACAAATTCAAATGTTTTCTCTGGACACCTATCATGGGACACATACGTCCCGATGGCAGCCCAATGTTTAAACTGTACTTACCCTCTCCCTGGATGAATGAGGGAGGTGAACTGAGAACAAGCTAGTCCATGGAGTGTCGTCCAGTAGAAAGACTTGCACCAGGCCATCTAGCGGCAGTAAATTATTATATACACGTAATTATATTCTGTACAGAACAGTCTTACTCGCACTTACTCGGTTTTCCCTGTTCTGATTAGAAAAATAATTTACCAAAGCAAAAATATGTGTTGTATACGGAAATCTATGTAATCATATGGGTGACGCCACATGACACATTGACAGTCTGGCTCTCACACTGACTAGATCTTAATGTGTTTTGTCCTTCACTTGGTCCTCAAAGAGAACTTCATCAATCAACGACAGATTCCGGGATGAAAAAATGAGGTATCTGTCTGTCTTCGAAGGAGAATACCTTTTTCTGCTCTCGGAACTGTAATACTTACATGATGGATTCGGTACGAATGCCTGTGCTAAGGAACTCAAGTTTACAGAAAGCGTTCTTGCAGTGTAATACGCGTCATCTATGTTGTACGAACTACTGGTCAAGGATGTTACCGATCATTTTATCATATAGAACAATGTCCACAAGTCTAAGCAGATAGATTTCATTCTTCCTCAAAATCGAGGTAATGTAAATAATCTGACGTAAAATATAACTACTCTTACCAGGCATCACGAAAAGTTATTATATCACATTGATGTTAGCATAGAAAATAGTTTCCAGGCGCAACAAGGCACTTTTGGACAATCTAGACATCAACCAGCTAGTAGTCCATTTCCTCTTGCCCTACTAAAGACTTCCTCGAGCAAATGTACTCGTCAGCACTTACAGTGTGCGTTGCTTGGTCTCAAGTACCCCGATGACATATTGCCAGGGAAATTTATCTGCGGACAGCAAATATGTTGGAAAAATGAGAGGTAAGAAAGCTACCTTTACGAGACTGACACCAAATAAGAATGAAAGAGGTCGGTAACAATATGAAACCACAAAATGTAACAAAGATGCCTGTAACGGAAGAAGGGTTTTTCATAATTTCTAATCGCCATATAGAGAGATGGAAGGACATAGATTTACCTATGCAATGAGTTGCAAATATACACTAAGTCAAAAAAAGAGAAAAGATGCACCATGAAGGAAATACGTGAATGGGAAGGGGATCTGTATATGTGATGTACATGTACAGACAAGTAAATGATAACAGCTTCGGAGAAGATGGATTATTAAAAACTTCACAAACTGAGCAATTCTATAACGCGCAGGTCCACCTCTGCCCATTATGCTAGCAGTTATTCGGTTTGGTATTCATTGAGCGAGTTGTTGGACGTCCTCCTGGAAGATGACATGCTATATTATTAGCACTTCGCGCGTTAGGTCGTCAAAATATCGATATGGTTTTAGGTCACTGACCGTAATGCTCCAATATTTCTCAGTTAGCCTGGAGATCTGGCTGGCTGAGGTTGGGTTGGCAATCACGAAGAGTCGTTATGTGCTCAAACAAATTGTCTTGCTGGAATGTAAATACAGTATGGCTTTCCATGAAGGGTAACAAAACGCGTCATAGAATACCGCTAGTCTGTTGCGCTGATGACAACGAAAGAGGTTCTGCTACGAAAAGAAATGGCACTCCACACCACCATTCTTGGTTGTCTGGCCATACAGCGTTCGATATTCAGGTTGGTATCCCACCTCTGTCCTGGGCATTTCCAGGCACGTCTTCGACCTGGAATCTTATTGACTGGACTAGAAATGTTTTCAACAGTGAGTACACCCTCGAACGGAACCCTGATGAACAGCGAGTCCTGCCTGGGCCACTCCAGACTGTGGTGGGATCCCAACCTGATCGTCGTCAAGAGTAGTGGTCTGAAGAGCCATTCCACTTCATAGCAGCATTTCTTTGACTGTCATTCGCGGCACCCTTACAACACAGAAGTACATCGACGATATTCTGCACCCCTTTTGTTGCCCTTCATGGCAAGCCAGTCTGGACTTACATTTCAGCAAGGTAATGTCCAGCTGTAAAACAGCGAGAGCTCCTACTGCTGGTCTTCGCGGGTGCCATTTCCCTCCACAGTATCAAACGTTCTCATGTGCAATATGAATTACGTCTGTGGAATACGCAGGTACTTGACAAATAAAACTAATTATGGTATAACTTCCAAACAATTTTTCTGGCGTTTTGACTGCATCATCTTTGTAAAGGGATTGACGTTTCAATGTATAGCTTCACTTTAAGTTCGGCAGTGTCTATCATTACATACACTGATGAGAGCCACAAGCAGTAGTGGCCGAAACGGTGGTTTAAGAGCACGACACGATATGTAACTCATATTAATTTTAGGAATACTCTATTTGTCCACGAAAGCCTGGAGACGTACCAGAATATCCAAATCCTGACAATTTATCACTCCACTGACCAAGATATAGATGCCACACTAAGCTACAATTAATTTAATATACATTTCGAGGTGACATATTGCCAACGGCCTTTCCGTAGTGGTAACACCAGTTTCCATCTGATCACCGAAGTTAAGCACTGTTGGGCTTGGCTAGCACTTGTATGGGCACCCATCTGGGTCTGCCGAGTGGAAGCAGAGTAGACTCAACTCCTGTGAATCCAATTGAAGAACTACTCGATTCAGAAGTAGCTACATCGGTCACGAAAGCTGATAATGGCCAAGAGAGTGGTATGCTGAGCACTACATCTGGTGACGTCTAAGGGCTTAGGATGAGTCGCCGGCCGGTCGATGCCGTCGGGCCTCCAAGGGCTGTTAGGACGGTGTTTGTTTATATACTGCTTAGTTGGATACAGGAAATACGATGGAATGCACACTTTCACATAATCAGCAAAGCACATTATAAATGACCCAACAAATTCATCGTACTACATATGATATTACGATTGATTTCGTTCAAATGGAGAATATTTTGTGGGACTTCTGTCGTCTAGCATTATCCAATTTGCATTTCCTTCTCTTTGATTTATTACCCGATCTGTGATAAATTGGCCGGCCGGAGTGGCAGAATGGTTGTTGGCGCTTCAGTCTGTAACCGCGCGACCGCTACGGTCGCAGGTTCGGATCACACCTCGGGCAAGCATGTGTGTGATGTCCTTAGGTTAGTTTGGTTTACGTAATTCTAAGTTAAAGACTCCGTGGTCTATTCTCGCTTCGCGCGTCGGGCGACTAGGTTGTGCTCTTAGTTCCGCCTCTACCGTAGCGCAGCGTGTTTTCCTCCTGTCAGTTTAGTGCCGTGTTGGTCTCCGTGCGCGTCGCATCGCTGGTTGTCGGCTGGTGTTTGGTGTTCGTGCGGCCCTTCCTGACGCGGCGTCGTCTCTCGCCGTGATGTCCACCATGGTTCCCACGAAAGTTCCGCGTACAGGTACAGTCAGTTTTACCTTTGACAAATCCACGCGTCACGTCCAGCCCGGTTCTTTGGAGATACATGACTGTTTAGTCGATACAGTTAAGGTCACTACTGATCAGGTGTATACCGCATATTTCGACAGCGAATTATATGTGTTTTTTGTTAAGTTTCTTGACCCGCTCCAGGTTGATAGGCTACTTTCTCGTCATGGTTCTCAGGTACCCTTTACGCACCGTGATGGTTCCACTAGTATGGTTCTCTTGGCAAATGCAGAAGTGATATATACGAATGTTCGGGTATTTAACCTTCCGCCCGAGGTTGACGACTGTTTTCTGAAGTCCGTTTTGCTTCCTTATGGGGACATACGCCATATTCGAAAGGAACGCTGGTCTGCTCAGCACCGCTTACAGGTATATAGTGGTATTCGGTCGGTGGAAATGGTGGTCAAAAAACCTATTCCTTCTCACCTACAGGTATGTGGTTATAGGGTCCATATCACGTACAGTGGCCAGGAAGGAACATGTTATTATTGTAATGAAACTGGTCATTTCCGTACTAATTGTCCGCGGCGTGTGGTGGTATTAAAACCTACATACGAACAGCGTAAAAAATTGACTTTAGCTGATCTTCTCCCGCAAGGATCTCGGACTGAATCGCTCACTGTTACTGAGGGACGCAGTGATCCGTTGCCCGACAACGGCCGTGATTTTCCCCCGTTGTCCTTGAGTAGGGATGTTGCTGCCCTTAATTCCGATCTGCCCGCGCTGATTTCTCACAACAAGCGTCGGCGAACACAGGATGATGCGGCTGATGAATCTTCCTTATTGGCTCGCCCTTCCGATGGGCCTCCGGTAAAGGACTCTCTTTCTCAGTCGGAAATCGTGGATGAGGACGCCACAGGTGCTATCACGCCTTTGCAGAAGCTCCCTGACACCTTATCTGACGTTGTTCCTGCTGCCGCGGCAGCCTCTTCGGAGACGCCCGTGACGGAACCTGCTTCTGGTTGCCACGTGTCTTCTCCGGTTCTCTCTGACACTTCTCCTATTGACTCTGTTTCGCATCCCCCTTCTGGAATTTCTGTCGCCCCTTCTGGGTCACAGCCTCCTCCCATCAAACAACTGATTGATTCTCCAGAGCCAGTGGATCCCGTTGTTATTCACCAACTGTCCCACCGTGAACCCATGTCTGCGGACGAGTGGGATGTAGAGGCCTCTCTCCCGCAATCTGACACGGAATGTCTACATGATGCTCCCACGCAGCCGAACGCTGCAGCGTCGGCACCGCGGAGCCGCAGTCGAATCCGTAAACAGCCACAGAGAGCCGCGTCACGGCCGAAGAAAAAGCAGTGGGAAGATGAGGGTTCTGTTTCGTAGTTTTTCTCTCTGTGGTTCAGCGCTTGTTTCTGGTATGATTACTTGTATGTTGCTCCGTCAGCTGACGGCTCTCTACCGATCTTTGTTCTTCTTTCTAGGTTGAAGTTCCATGCAAGCATATACATTTCTTACTTTGAATATTAACAGAATATGTTCTGAGCTTCGGCTCGCCGCTTTGCGACAGTTTATCTATCAGTCTGGGGCAGATGTGTTTTTTTTACAGGAAGTCCTATTCGACCAGTTTTCCATTCCTGGGTTCTCGACGTTTTTTAATGTCGCTTCCGAACTTTCTACGGGCACTGCCTTGTTTTATAGAGAAGGCATTCCGTTGATGAATTTCGAAGTACTCGACAGTGGAAGGGGGATCGGGTGCACGTTTTATGATCTCAGTTTACTCCTTCTTTATGCCCCTTCTGGTTCGGGTTGTACTACCGCACGTTCTTGTTTCTATAAAGAAGAAGTCATTTACCTGCTTCGTAAATCCCCGACAAAGATAATTTTAGGTGGGGAAAATGGTTCAAATGGCTCTGAGCACTATGGGACTCAACTGCTGTGGTCATTAGTCCCCTAGAACTTAGAACTACTTAAACCTAACTAACCTAAGGACATCACACACATCCATGCCCGAGGCAGGATTCGAACCTGCGACCGTAGCAGTCGCACGGTTCCGGACTGCGCGCCTAGAACCGCGAGACCACCGCGGCCGGCTTAGGTGGGGACTTCAATTGTGTTCTACGGCCGGTAGATTAGTCTCCTAATTTTAATTTCAGTAAAGAACTCGACGACCTTGTGCGCTCCTTGCACCTGCGTGACGTGTGGGTTTCTCGCTATCCTACACTTGTGCGACATACCTACTTTACTCCCACGTCTAGCAGTCGCTTCGATCGCTTTTACCTTTCCGATTCCTTGTGTGAGCAACTTCTGGCTGTTGATGTGATACCAGCCTGTTTTACTGATCATTGCGCTGTAGCCGTTACGTTTAATTACGAGCGACAACCGGTAAAATTGTTTCGTCCTCCTTGGATGCTCAATATCGCGTATTTGCAAGATACCTCCCTTGGTATCGTCCTGGAGGACATTTGGACTCGTTGTTCTCGTACTATGGACCGGTACCCGTCTATCGTGGCATGGTGGACACTGTATGCAAAACCACACATCCGTAGGGCTCTCATGCGTTTTGGGGCTGCGAAGGTGGCAGAAGATCGACGAACGCAAGAATTTTACTATTCTGTCTTACGTCAACTGTACGATAGTGCTACGCATACTCCCCTACGGGTTACTGATATACAGCGCATCAAAGCCAAATTGCTGCAGCTCAAACGCATTCAAATGGAGGGTCTGCGGACGAGGTCTCAACCACGTTCCCTTCTACAAGAGGAACTGACGTCACTCTACCATCTAGTCCGTTTACGGTCGCGCCGGAAACGTGGGTGCCTTGCCTCCCTCACAACCGCTGACGGCCGCGTGTTCACCTCTCACCGTGACATTTCTGACTTCGTTTACACCTATTTTACTGATCTGTACGATACTCATGTCCCGGCGGAAACCTCTCTTGACGACTTTACCTCCTTGCTGCCTCGCGTCGTCACTCCTCAATTAAACGACGCCTTTCTGCGTCCCTTTCAGAAGGATGACATATATGATGTTGTTGCAGGATCGCAGTCCCGCAAGTCGCCTGGATTAGATGGTATTCCTAAGGAGTTCTATGTTCAATTTTGGCCGCTCATTGGTGACACCTTAACGTCAATGGTAAATGAAGTGATGCGGGGAGTCTCACTTCCTGCTCCTTTTCAGGAAGGCAGAATGGTCCTCCTCCCGAAATCCACAGGTCGACCGGCAATTGATTCCCTCCGTCCTATTACTCTCCTTGACTTTGATTATAAACTTGTCGCTCGAGCAATTAATATCCGTCTCTCTAAGCTGCTCGATACCATTATTGCCGCCCATCAAAGCTGTGTGCCTGGACGCACGATACTGACTTCCGTTCTCGAATGTCGCGATGTAATCTCGGTGGCGGCTGCCGCTAATATCCCAGGGGCTTTGCTTTTTCTTGATTTCCAAAAAGCGTTCGATCGCGTCAGCCATGATTTTTTATCGAGAGTGCTCACCGCTGTCGGCTTTAATAATGATGCTCGACAAGTCTTAACTAATCTTTTTACCGGTATCAGTGTCTCGGTGATTGTGAACGGTCACCCTACCCCCCGGATATCGATCAGACGGGGGTTACCCCAGGGAAGCCCCTTATCCATGTCACTTTTTGTTCTATCCTTAGAGACCTTACTTCACCATCTCACCATGCAATTACGTGGCTGGAATATATTGGGGGAAATTTTTGCAGTCCGTGCATACGTCGATGACGTCATGGTTTTAGTACGACATGCCGAGGACATACCGCGGCTTAAGGATACCTTGGATTCATTTTGTGGTCTTGCTGGTGCTCGCATTAATGATCGCAAATGCACGTTCCTGCCGTTGAGAGGCTTTGATCATGTCGTCATTCCTTGGGCGACGGTTGTCGATCGCCATAAGACCTTGGGGATCATAGTGGATCGTAATCCGATCAAAATGGCGGCACTAAATTGGCGTGAGGTTACGAGTCGTGATCACGGGGCGATCCTTGAACATGACCGCCGTTCCCTTAGCCTCCTTCACAAGGCACGGGTTTTAGAGACCTATGTCTTCAGAAAAATATACTACGTTGCGCAGGTCTTCCCGCTTCCCGCGATGATGGCCCGCAGGCTGAAACAGCTGTCTAGTCGATTTCTGTGGCGCCGCCATGTCTTCCGTGTCCGGTATGAAGTTGTGGCCAGGCCTCGGAAGCTTGGAGGATTGGGTCTTTCAGATATCAAAGTGAAGACGTCCATCTTATTTGCCCGCCGCAATGTTTTAACCTGTACGCGGGCTCCGCATTCGGTCACCTCTCGTTTACTTTCTCGCCTCCGGCCGGCCAGTCTGACCCCTCCTGTTGATGTTGGACGGATTAATCCTAAATTGCGGCACATTCGTGAATACTTTGTACTTGTCGGTATTCTGGGTGCTGATATACTTTCTATGACGCATATTACTACCAACATGCTACAAATCCGTTGGGGTACAGCATGTTTCCCTTCTTCTGTTGAACTTGCTTCCCCGTCAACGTCATGGAAAACGGTCTGGTCTCATCTTAGTCTTCCCATTTTGCCGATGGAGATTGTTTCAACGTGGTATAAGGTCATTTACCGTCTGATACCCACTGGTGATCGTCTTATTCGTATTGGCCTTCGTCCGACTGATCAGTGTGAGGAATGTCATCAAACTGACACCTTACTTCACAGGCTAGTTGCTTGCGGACGGGATCATTGGCTCTGGGTCCGCCGTCAATTAGCTTTTCTTACTAGAGGGCCTGAAACCGCATTCCCAGACGACATCTTCTTACATCCGGACATCTCTTATTTTCCTCAGACGAAAACGGACACGATTGTCTGGCTCTTGGGTTACTATGTCCACTACGTCATTGAAGGCGGTAATGACCCAGATCCCCGCGTTTTTCACCATTATTTGTCAACTGCGCATTGGAAATGGCAGCGGTTACCACAATACCGAACGCTTTTTGCGAATATGCTTTTTCTTGTGTTTAACCGTCAAGGTGTTGGTTAAGTTCCCCTGTGATTCCTGTTTCTTCCCTGAGCTTGAGTCCTCTCCCTTGTTGTATTTTTTCGTAATTTTTTTTCTCTTTTGCATGTATATATATACATACGGGTGGGATAACGGGTTGTTCTTCCCCTTCAGAAGTAATGTTTTATTTGTGTTTCAACTAATTTGTTGATTTTCTTTTTGCAGCTAATATTAAATGATGATTTGACTATGGTTGTCTGAATTCTCGTGAAATATACCAAGTCAATCTGATAATAAAAAAAGGGGTAGCGTCTTTGATTCATAATCAAAACGTCTTCGGTCCCGGGTTCGATCCCCGCCACTGAATAAATTTTGATAAATAATCAGCATTGGCGGCCGAAGACTTCCGGCATAAGAAGTCGGTCACATTCTGCCAACGGCCTTGTCAAAGAGGGCGGTGGAGCGGATAGAGGCTTAGGGCACTCTCTTGTCCTAGGGGTGGGAAATTGCCCCTAAAGGCGGAAGAATCAGCAATGATTAACGACATGAGGATGCAGAAGGCAATGGAAACCACTGCATTAAAGACACGTAACGTATATCCACAGGACATGTGGTCTGTAGTTGAAGAAGTGTCATGATGATCATTGGCAAAAGATTCCGGAATAGTCCCTCATTCGGCTCTCCGGGAGGGGACTGCCAAGTGGGAGGTTACCATGAGAAAAAGATTGAATAATCAACGAAAGGATAATGTTCTACGAGACGGGGCGTGGAATGTCAGAAGCTTGAACGTGATAGGGAAACTAGAAAATCTGAAAAGGGAAATGCAAAGGCTCAATCTAGATATAGTAGCTGTCAGTGAAGTGAAGTGGAAGGAAGACAAGGATTTCTGGTCAGATGAGTATCGGGTAATATTAACAGCAGCAGAAAATGGTATAACAGGTGTAGGATTAATTATGAATAGTGAGGTAGGGCAGAGGGTGTGTTACTGTGAACAGTTCAGTGACCGGGTTGTTCTAATCAGAATCGACAACGATAGTTCAGGTATACATGCCGACGCCGCAAGCTGAAGATGAACAGATAGAAAAAGTGTATGAGGATATTGAAAGGGTAATGCAGTATGTAAAGGGGGACGAAAATCTAATAGTCATGGGCGACTGGAATGCAGTTGTAGGAGAAGGAGTAGAAGAAAAGTTTACAGGAGAATATGGGCTTGGGACAAGGAGTGAAAGAGGAGAAAGACTAATTTAGTTCTGTAACAAGTTTCAGCTAGTAATAGCGAACACCCTGTTCAAGAATCACAAGAGGAGGAGGTATACTTGGAAAAGGCCGGGAGATACGGGAAGATTTCAATTAGATTACATCATGGTCAGACAGAGATTCCGAAATCTGATACTGGATTGTAAGGCGTACCCAGGAGCAGATATAGACTCAGATCACAATATAGTAGTGATGAAGAGTAGGTTGAAGTTCAAGACATTAGTCAGGAAGATTCTATGCGCTAAGAAGTGGGATACGGAAGTTCTAAGGAATGACGAGATACCTTTGAAGTTCTCTAACGCTATAGATACAGCAATAAGGAATAGAGCAGAAGGCAACACAGTTAAAGAGGAATGGACGTCTCTAAAAAGGGCCATCACAGAAGTTGGGAAGGAAAACATAGGTACAAAGAAGGTAGCTGCGAAGAAACCATGGTTAACAGAAGAAATACTTCAGTTGATTGATGAAAGGAGGAAGTACAAACATGTTCCGGGAAAATCAGGAATACAGAAATACAAGTCGCTGAGAGAGAAGCTAAGACGAAATGGATGCAGGAAACATGTGAAGACATCGAAAAAGATATGATTGTCGGAAGGACAGACTCAGCATACAGGAAAGTCAAAACAACTTTTGGTGACATTAAAAGCAACGGTGGTAACATTAAGAGTGCAACGGGAATTCCACTGTTAAATGCAGAGGAGAGAGCAGATAGGTGGAAAGAATACATTGAAAGCCACTATGAGGGTGAAGATTTGTCTGATGTGATAGAAGAAGAAACAGGAGCTGATTTAGAAGAGATAGTGGATCCAGTATTACAATCGGAATTTAAAAGTGCTTTGGAGGACTTACGGTCAAATAAGGCAGAAGGGATAGATAACATCCCATCAGAATTTCTAAAATCATTAGGGGAAGAGGCAACAAAACGACTATTCACGTTGGTGTGTAGAATATATGAGTCTGGCGACATACCATCAGACTTTCGGAAAAGCATCATCCACACAATTCCCAAGCCGGAAAGAGCTGACAAGTGCGAGAATTATCGCACAATGAGCTTAACAGCTCATGCATCGAAGCTGCTTACAAGAATAATATACAGAAGAATGGAAAAGAAAATTGAGAATGCGCTAGGTGACGACCAGTTTGGCTTTAGAAAAAGTAAAGGCACGAGAGAGGCAATTCTGATGTTACGGCAAATAATGGAACCAAGGCTAAAGAAAAATCAAGGCACGTTCATAGGATTTGTCGGCCTGGAAAAAGCGTTCGACAATATAAAATGGTGCAAGCCGTTCAAGTTTCTGAATAAAGTAGGGGTAAGCTATAGGGGGAGACGGGTCATATGCAATATGTACAACAAGCAAGAGGGAATAATAAGGGTGGACCAACAAGAACGAAGTGCTCGTATTAAGAAGGGAGGAAGACAGGGCTGTAGCCTTTCGCCCCTACTCTTCAATCTGTACATCGAGGAAGCAATGATGGAAATAAAAGAAAGGTTCAGGAGTGGAATTAAAATACAAGGTGTAAGGATATCAATGATACGATTTGCTGATGACATTGCTATCCTGAGTAAAAGTGAAGAAGAATTAAATGATCTGCTGAACGGGATGAACAGTCTAACGAGTACACAGTCTGGTTTGAGAGTAAATCGGAGAAAGACGAAGGTAATGAGAAGTAGTAGAAATGAGAACAGCGAGAAACTTAACATCAGGATTGATGGTCACGAAGTCAATGAAGTTAAGGAATTATGCTACCTAGGCAGTTAAATAACCAATGACGGACGGAGCAAGGAGGACATCGAAAGCAGACTCGCTATGGCAAAAAAGGCATTTCTGGCCAAGAGAAGTCTACTAATATCAAATACCGGCCTTAATTTGAGGAAGAAATTTCTGAGGATGTACGTCTGGAGTACAGCATTGTATGGTAGTGAAACATGGACTGTGGGAAAACCGGAACAGAAGAGAATCGAAGCATTTGAGATGTGGTGCTATAGACGAATGTTGAAAATTAGGTGGACAGATAAGATAAGGAATGAGGAGGTTCTACGCAGATTCGGAGAGGAAAGGAATATGTGGAAAACACTGATAAGGAGAAGGGACAGAATGATAGGACATCTGCTAAGACATGAAGGAATGACTTCCATGGTACTAGATGGAGCTGTAGAGGGCAAAAACTGTAGAGGAAGACAGAGAATGGAATACGTCAAGCAAATAATTGAGGAGGTAGGTTACAAGTGCTACTCTGAGATGAAGAGGTTAGCACAGGGGAGGAATTCGTGGCGGGCCGCATCAAACCAGTCAATAGACTGATGACCCAAAAAAAAAGTTCTAAGTTCGAGGGGACTGATGACCTTCGCTGTTAAGTCCTACAGTGGTCAGAGCCATTTGAACCAATTTTATTGTGATAAACTAGTGGACATTTGGTATCATCAATAATTCAGTGTAACAAAGTCTAACCAAGGTACTGTATATCCACATAATGGTAACATCCGTAAAATGAATTTGGTGCTATGGTGCACTCCCTCGAAGTTTGTACTGCAAGTGACTCCACTTATTTGTGAATAATCTTTAGAACAGCGGTATAATAAAACGGGCGGGAAGGACACGTACAGTTACCTCAAAACGGAATCCTATTCCAGACAAATGCAAGTCAAAACATAGTAGCACTATATACGAGCCTTCTCTCCACTAACAATACGAATTGTTGCTGTGATACATTTTGCTATACATTGCACAATTAAGAAAGCGTCCACGTTAAAGAGTAGCGCTTCTTCGGACAGTTCTTAAGAGTGTCACCATAATCCGAGGTAAGGTAGATACATTTAGTAGTAGGCTGAATAGCTGTGTTCATTTTATGCGTTGGACGTTCAAGCTCATAGGTGCTGGTATTTATCCTTGCCGCCCGAAGTGCTTTACGAAGACGTATTCCAGCGATAAACGTATTAACGGTAGCGGAATTTCCATATCGGAAATTTATTGGGAATAGCCATTGCAGCGTCGCCACAAAGCCTCGGGAAGGCCAATAGTAATATCTGCAGACGCCGTCGGACACCTCAGCAATATTCACGCAGCCTCGGGCAGCTCCAATAACGGCTGCCTACTGAAAGTGCAAGAGTAGCCGTGTGCCTCACTTCTTTGTGTTGTACTGCGTTCGACACGGCGGCAGCAGCTGCAGCATGTGGCTGCTACAACTTAACATTTTTTGTGTTTCTTGTGCAGCGTGTTTATTTCAAATAGTCACTGATCCTTAGAAAGTATCAGTTTTACCAACGGGAGTTGTGTACTACCTAATGGCCTTTGTTTTCCAGTCTTGAACACTTGTAAGCTTAAGGATATCATGGGTGCAGCTAATCACAACCGTATTCTCACATTATAAGAATGTTAGAAGCTACATGACACACACATATGTAAGTACACCAACGGTAAATACTCCATTACAGTCGAGCACTGTGTCGCCAGAATTGAGGCCATTTACAAACAAAAACTCCAAAATAGAGAACAAATTGATTTCAAGGAATAAATGTTTACAATCGACAGTAAATTTTCTACTATATTTAATGAAATGGAATCAAATGATTCCAGACACCTTTCCAACTCGTAAACATCTGTCATGTATGTATGAAGACGAAGGATACCAATGAAAATGTGTAGCAAGACGAGATTCGAACCCAGGAATCCGGTTTCCTGGGCCGATGCATCAATCACTACTCCACGCTGACGTAGCACAGTGGCCTAGTGAGCAGGACAGCCATGTTCGAATGCTGGTTTGCCAGAAATTTTCATTATTCCCTCAGTTTGCAAGCATGCATCACGGATTTGGAGACTTGGAAACGTCTCTGAAGTGTATATTTATATTTGATCAATGCACCTCTGGGTTCTAGAAAGAATCTAACGTTTTGTTCAATGCTGAGGAACTATTCCAACAGAGTCCGAGAGCCTGTGTAATATTATTAGAACGTAGGGGGAGTATCAAGTCGGCTGGAGGGGGAATGTGAATTTGGTGTGCGGAGGGAATCGTGATAGGGCAGCCTGTGAAGTTTTGGAAAGCCACTGTGCGAGGGTGACGTAGTGATTAGCGCAATTGTCTAGTGGACAGGAGACTCAGGTTGGAATTCCAATTTAGTACAAATTTCTTTCGTTGCTTCAGTCTGCATGTTATGGCACTATCTACTATTTTAGGTTAAAGTATCAAACCTTTAGTATAAGTGACTGAAAGTAGCTACGTCGACACGAAGGGCACAATAACAAATGCGTAAGTGAGGTACGAAGCAGCCGGCCTCAGTGGCCGATCGGTTCTAGGCGCTTCAGTCTGGAACCGCGCGACCGCTACGATCGCAGGTTCGTATCCTGCCTTGGGCATGGATGTGTGTGATGTCTTTATGTTAATTAGGTTTAAGTAGTTTTAAGTTCTAGGGGACTGATGACCTTAGATGTTAAGTCCCATAGTGCTCAGAGCCAGATGCGAAGTGAGGACAGGACAGTTACCTGGTCTTCTCCACCACCCTCGAACGAATCTCTTTGATATGGGCGATGTGACTAGAGACCAGGTTTTAGAGAAACAAATGGACATAAAACGGGGCTTAATTTGACAGAAGGACGTCATTAGATTCTGGGACTGGGTTATCGTCGAGTAGCCGCATTAAGACACGGGAGCAGAGGCAGATTGCGAGATGAGTGGCACCGCCAGCAACATCAGCCGGTTCGAGACCAGGTTGCGTCTGCCACCGCATTGGGCCCCTCGCGAGACTTGGTGCCACATCGCCACCAGCCTGCTGCCTGTGTCCGTTGCTGGTTACACTGAAGCGCAGAGAGGGACTTGGGCGTCACAGTGTTAAGACGCTCTCCGCCTCCTGTCCGACCTGCTGTCTCCGCCACAGGTCGCAGCGGAGGTTCGTGTTCTCCCTCAGGCATGTGTGTGTCTGTTTGTCCTTAAGATAATGTAGGTTAAGTAGTGTGTAAGCTTAGGGACGTGTTCCTCAGCCGGGAAGCGACACTGTCGCAACTGGCCGTGGCCTCGCCTTCGCCGATGGGTCACAGTCCTGACACAGCATCACCGGGCGTCCTCTTAGCAGCCAATGCCAGCTGCACCGTCCAGAGCTCACGAGGAGGGGCGTGCATACCTCATATAGAACCGACGATTTTTTTCATCAGTCATCCGACTGGTTTGATACGGCCCGCCACGAATTCCTATTCTGTGCCAACCTCATCTCAAAGTAGCACTTGCCCCTCCGTCCTCAATTATTCGCCGCTGGATGTATCACAGGTCTTCCTCTACAGTTTTTACCCTATACCGCTCCATCTAGTACCGTGGACGTTATTCCCTGATGCCTTACAAAATGTCGTACCGTCCCGTTCCATCTTCTTTTTCATACATTTCTTTCCTCTCCGATTACCTGGAAAATCTCTTTATTTCTTACCTTATCAGCCCATCTAATTTTTAATATTCCTCAGCAACAACATATCTCAAATACTTCGATTGTCTTGTTTTAAAGTTTTCCTACAGTCCTTGTTTCAATTATACACAATTCTGTACTCCAAACGTACATTGTCATAAATTACTTCCGCAAATTGTGGGCTATGTTTCATACTAGTACACTTCTCGTGACTAGGAATTCTTTCTGTCACTGCTAGCCTATTTCTTATGTCCTCCTTTCTCCGCCGTCTTAGGTTATATTGCTGCTTGGGTACTAGAATTTCTTAATTTCATCTGTTTCGTGACCACCAATCCAGATGTTAAGTTTTTCGCTGTTCTCATTTCTGCTACTTCTCATTACCATCGTCTTTCTTAGATTTCCTCTGAATCAATATTCTCTACTCATTAGAATGTTCATTACATTCAGCAGATAATATAACGCTTTACTCAGGATAACGTCATCAGCGACTTTTATCTTTGATATCCTTTCACCTTGAATTTTAATTCCATTCCTGAATCTTTCTTTTATTTCCATCATTGATTCCTCGATGTTCAGATTGAACAGTAGGGCCGAAACACTACACCCTGTCTCACACACTTTTTAATTCGGGCACTTCAAAAAATGGTTCAAATGGCTCTGAGCACTATGGGACTTAACATCTGAGGTCATCAGTCCCCTAGAACGTAGAACGTAACTAACCCAAGGACATCACACACATCCATGCCGAAGGCAAGATTCGAACCTGGGACCGTAGCCGTCGCGCGGTTCCAGACAGAAGCGCCTACAACCGCTCGGTCACAGGGCCGGCGAGGGCACTTCGTCCTTGGTCGTCCACTTTTGTTATTCCCTCTTGGCTCTTGTACGTATTGTATATTACTCGTCTCTCCCTGTGGCTTACCCCTATTTATCTCAGAATATTATTCTTGTCGTCAGCTTGGATGCATGAGCTGTTAAGATGATTATGTAATAGTTCCCACACTTGTCAGCTCTTGCAGTCTTCGAAATTGTGTGGATGACATTTTTCAGAAACTCAGATGGTATGTCTCCAGACTCATACAACCTAACCACTAACGTGAATAATCGTTTTATTACCTCTTCATCCAATTATTTTAGAAATTCTGATGGAATGTTATCTACTCTTTCTGCCTTATTTGATCTTATGTATTCCAAAGCTCTTTCAAATTCTTCTTCCAATACTGGATCCCCTATCTCTTCTAAACCGATTTTTTGTTTCTTCTTCTATCACATGAGACAAATCTTCCCCCTCATAGAGGCCTTCAGTGTACTCTATCCGCTCTGTGCTTTGTATTTAACAGTGGAATGCCCATTGCATTCTCAGTATTACCACCTTTTCTTTTAATTTCAGCGAAGGTTGTTTTGACTTTCCTATCTGCTGAATCAGTCCTTCCGACAATAATTTCTTTTTCGATATCTTCACATTTTTCATGCAGCCATTTCGATTTAGCTAACCTGTACTTGGCCTGCAGCTGTTGCCGAGCGGTTCTAGGCTCTTCAGTCCGGAACAGAGCGACTGCTACTGTCGGAGGTTCGAATCCTGCCTCGGGCTTGGATGTGCGTGGTGTCCTTAGGTTAGTTATCTCTAAGTAGTTCTACGTTCTAGGGGACTGATGACCTGAGGTGTTAACACCCATAGTGCTCAGAGCAATTTGAACCATTTTGAACCCTACACTTGCTATTATTTTCATTCCTCAGTAACTTTTACTTCCGTATTCCTCAAATGCCCTGAACACTTTAGTACTTACTTCTTTCATCCATCAGTTGAAGTATTTTTCTGCTACCCATCGTCTCTACGCAGTTACCTTCTTTGTACCTATGTTTTTCTTTCCACCTTCTGTGATGACCCTTTTTAGAGATGTCCATTCCTCTTCATATGTACTGCGTACTGAGCTATTTCGTATTGCTGTATCTATAGCCTTAGATACCTTCAAGTGTATCTCGTCATTCCTCAGTACTTCTGCATCCCACTTCTTTGTGATTCATTCTTCCTGACTAATCTCTCAAACTGCAGCCTACTATACATCACTACTACATAGTGATCTGAGTCTATATCTGCTCCTGGGTACCCCTTACAATCCAGTATCTGACTTCGGACTCTATGCCTGACCATGATGTAATCCAAATGAAATCTTCACGTGTCACGCGACCTTTCCCAAGTATACCTCCTCCTCTGATTCCTGAAGGGTACTCGCTATTATTAGATGGTGTTTATTACAGCACTCAGTTAGCCTGTCTCCTCTTTCATGCGCAGCACAAATCCCATATTCTCCTGTGATTCTTTCTGCTATCCCTACCCCTAGAACAGCATTCCAATCTTCCACGACTATTAGATTTTATCTCTCTCCAAGTACTGAATTACCTGTTCAATGTTCTCTCATACTTCCCCTATTTCTTGAAATTCTGCTTGCGAGGTCTGCATGTACATCTGAAACATTGTTGTCGGCGTTGGTTTGCCGCCGATTCTCATGAGAACAATCCTATCACTGAATTCTTCACAGTACCTGGATATCTGTCCTATCTTCCTATACGTAATTAATCCTACTTTCAGTATACCACTTTCTGCTCCCTTTGATATTACCCTACACTAATCTGACATGAAATCCTTGTCTATTTTCCATTTCACTTTACTGACCCCCACTATAGGTTGAGCCTCAGCATTTTCCTTTTCAGTTTTTCTTGTTTCCTTACCGCGGTTAACCTTCCGACATTTCACGCCACGTCTCGTATAACATTACCCTTTCGTTGATTATTCAGTTTTTTTCTCATGGTCATCTCCCATTACCAGTCCTCTCTCACAGATCGAAATGGAGGATTGTTCTGGAATCATTTGTCAATGAAGAGGTCATAATGATATTTTTTCATTACAGGCCACATGCCATGTGGATATACAGAATGTGTCTTTAATGCAGTAATTCCATTGCTTTGTGCATCGTCACGCCCTTCATCATTTCTGATTTTTCCGCCTTTGGCGGCAGTTTCTCACCTCAAGGGCCAGAGCAGAACGAGTACCCTCTTTGACAAGACCGATGCCAGAATAAGGGCGACTTTTTATCTCCGACATCGGCCGCAATTGCTGACGATGTTTATTCAAGTTTAAACGGTGGCGTGGTTCGAACCCGCGTCAGAGGGTCGTTTGATTAGTAATCAAAGACGCTACCTCCCCCCCCCCCCTCCCACCAGAGGTGCCCACTACAGAGCGGCCCATAGAAATTGGTGTCAAAAGAGCCGACATCGCAGCAGTCGACAGTGGAGTGTCTCCCAACCCTGCAGCACTTCGTTCCAGCTACATCTCGTAGTACTGTGACTGGGGTGAGTAAGACCATTTGGTTCTTGTATGGTGGTATTCATGAAGTCGAAGTTTGGATGCCGTGTTTTATGAAAATTACATTTACGAAAGCAGAGAAATTTAGGAGAAATGGTAAAAATGAATGGTTAGCACCGTACGTTACCCTCATTGTAATTTATAAATTATTATGTGTTTTAATTGTGGTCGATCAGTACATGTACAAGTCCACTGTTACCATTTAAGGAACCCGCAGCATAACTGGAGTAACGAAGGTCGCCAACAGTTTGGTGGAAATGGCAGTACAGGAGGTTTTGATCAACAGCAAAATTATAGGGATAATGGTAGAGATAGTCCAGGGAATGAGAAGGGTCCTTTAAACTTAGAAGGGAGCTGCAGGGCCACCGACAGGAGTTCCTAGTAGGAATAAATTCAGTCACAACAAATGAAGAGGTGGAACATGCCAAAATGGGTGTTGTGGATGGAACAGAATATGAAGTATTGTTGGAAACGGCAGCATATGTGTCAGTATTCTCGAGAAAATTGCTGGGTAGGAGGCAGTGGAGCCCACCACGATATGATTTGCGTGGTGTATGAGATATTGATGTATGACCATTGTGAATTGTAGTGATGAATTTTGTAGATGGGACAACCAAGATCAGCCAGTATGTGGAAGTGGTGTCTCATGTAATCGACGGGTAGTGCATGATACTAAGATTAGACTTTCTGCCTCAACGTCATGCCACAATCGACCTGCGAGGAGGTATAGTGGAATGAAGCATGGCGCAATGTGAGACATATGTGCAGAGTTGTTTAGAGGCATTTCCTTAACATATAAACAGATGTGCTGCTGAGTAGCAGCCTTTTTTGCAACTTAGTAATGTGGTGACTGCTCACCTGACTGCATATTAAGACGGCTCTCGAGAGAATCTGGCATATTAGCTGATAGGGAACTTGCTGCGTGCATGGCTGGCGCACATTGATGTCTTGGGACTGGACAGCGACGCTTCCGAGTCCAGTTACCCTGTGTTGGCCACTGGACAGGGATTCTTCGAAACTGGATCGAAAAGTTAGTACCTAATAACCAATGCTCGCTGAGTGGAGTTCCCCGACACTGATTCATCATTGGTGAAAATGTGCATCATAGGGCCTAACAACTGCAGGCCCCGGATCTGTGGGGGAGGGGGGCAACAAAATTGAGGGCACCAATTTCATATTCTTCAAGGAAAAAGCCTTGTTTCACGAAGCGCCTAGTACACTGGGCGCGATGGCCTATATATTTTTCATATGACTTTCAAACGCCTCCCCCTTTATATTTGAACATTTTCGAAAACTTTCTAGATTGATATCTGAACGAATCATAAGTTGATTTTTGAATGCGTGATGCCTCCGCCAGGGGAATTGCAGTCGCATCTAGAAGTAAAAGAAACTTGGGTCAATCCTAGTGGCCGGGCCACCCGTGGGCTTTGAGCAATGACGTCAAACCTAAGAAAAGACTCTACAAAGAGGTAATCTTTGAGGGCAACCATAATATTCGTAAACGAATGTAGCATACAATAAAGTTACAATTACAGTTATCGTGATTAATTACTCAGCCACGAATTATATCGAAAAGATACGAAGGTAATGAAAATAAATAAGAATAAAAAAAGAGGTCTGAAAGAAATTATCATTGCAATTTATTCGAGTGAGAAAAGCAGAGGGAACCTTTACATCCATTACAATATATGACATTTCGAAGTCGTAATATTGTAATACAGCATAAATTTATTATTAAATAATGATTGAATTAACAGGACTACTGCGGGAAATCTGGGGTTTAGGGCTGAGATAAACTAAAATCTAACAGAGCAACGGGAAAAATTAAATAAATAATAACATATATAAAAATTTAGAAGAAAAACAAGAGAATGAAAAGTTGAGAAACCGAACAGAAATCCTAAACGAAACGCCAGTACACAAATAATGAAAATTCACAAAATGTAAAAAATATTGCAATCGTTAACTAGAATTAAGCTATATAGATCAACTGTAGTTTCCGATTCCAGCCATCCCACATTTGTTATGTAGACCATTTTTTAAACAAGTGTGTGAAATACAATGCTAATTGTTTTCTAAATTCGGCATTACTCTCTTCACTATATTTTACTTTTCCGCAGTAGTTCAGCGATCAATAAGAACTCTACGAATCCCACAAAAACTGAGTTCACACACTTACTGCAAGCCTGTCCAAAATTATGAACCATCGAGTGGTTGGAATCGGTAGCCGTTATTGTCCTCTTCTATAGGTAAATGCTAGTAACGATTCCAACATTTCCATGGTTCATTATTCAGATCGTTTTTCTAGCAGGTGTGTACACTGAAAAGTAACAGAATTTCTACTTTTGTAATTGCTCTCTAAACTACTTGGAAAACTGACAGATATTGTTATCGGTAACCAGCACTAATCTGTATAAGAGGTCCATTCTAGTTACCGACATCTAGAGGTGTGTTCACTGAAATGTAATAGGACCTCTGCAATTGTAATTGCTCTCTGAACTCCTGCAAAAGAGGGACTAATATTAGGATCGGGAACTAGAAGTAACGTATATAGGTCAATTCTAGTTATCCAGTCCAATAATTTTTACTTTTTGTGAATTTTGTTATTTGTGTACTTGCTTTTTTAGGATTTTTGTTTCAGTACCTCCACGTTTCATGCTACTGCTTTATATTTGTTATTACTTACTTCATTTTCCCGTAGTTGTGTTGCATTTTAGTTTCTCCCCGCCCAAAACCCCCACTTTATAGCGGTAGCCCCGTTAGATTCAATAAGCATTGTTATAAATTAACGTTACACTAGTAAGAGCCAGTTGTACAGTCCCCGTTTAGTAGCCGCTTAGTTCTACTCTCGGAATAGCGCGGAAAACCGTTGCACGAACATGTTGCATAACCGGTGAAAAAACGCGGGATAACTAAACAGGTGATTCTAACATGGTTTGTGAAATTAACCGGAGAACAGGTGATTCTGACATGGTTTGTGAAGTTAACCGAAGTATAAGTTCTGACAATAGCAGGATCAATTACAGAATCACTGATTCAAAGATTGTTTGTTAGAACGAGTAAGGAGAAGGAATGGGGACTTTACACCGATTATAAGGGAGAATACGACTATTCCAAGTTTATAGAAATATTTCGTACTACTACTAATTTTCCATCTCATCCTTGAGAAACTGGAGCGTATGAATGAAATGTGAAAATGTTTCCTAAATTAAAAGTTATTGCTTGTAGTAGGCTTAACAGGCATTTGATAGTGGTACTTCACGAACCATATTCTGTCGTGTTATTTAGGTAAATGAGGTAGATAAAAATGACCGTTTGTACCAAAATAGTCCCGCTTATTAGGAGTGTGTTAGAACTGATGTAATTTTAAGACGGGCTACTTGGTTTTATCTAGCAGTCAGTGACGAAATAGACGTAATCAAACAGAGAAACCACACCAGTCTTGGGTACTATTCGTATTAACAGCTTTTTTAGTACTGGACAACGACATTTTGATTTTTCATGTTGCAAAACGTTTGACGAACTTTGATGGGGTAACAGAATCTCTCGCAGAAAGAAAAGCTAGCCATGTAGAGTTGTGACAAGATTAGAGAGAGAAAAATGCTGAGACCTAAGGATTGAAAAAACGTGCACTGTCTTGCTTGTCTCTTGTCTTTACTGATTTTATGTTTCCTATATTTAATTTTATGTCATAGAGAAAAAAGTTTTTAGTTAACACACACTATGGAGTGCACATTTTATGAAGAATTCTCATTCTCCCCGTCACAGGTCATCACACCCTGTATTAATTGTGAGTTTTTTTAAAAGGGTCTAGGATGTCACAACGACTGATTGGGTGCAGTAGAGGCACCACAGGACACGTTAATTTCCACTTTCCTGAATGTAGGTTTGGTGGCTTCCACTAAAAAATAAACACATTTGAATTCCACAAAGCGAAATACTGTGATGCGCGATAAAAGAATGCTATGTCAAGAGGCGTGGCACGGTACTTTGGCTCACGTAAGACCAAATAACATGTCTTACATTTCCTCGAACATATATGTTTTATACATGAAACTTTTCAGAAAGATGTGCGCTACAAAATGAACACATTTTTGAAAAATCTCTTTTTCTTAAATTTCTTAGGTTCTATCTCAAACGCTCGAGAGGGAGGGAGTGGAGGGGGGGGGGGGGTGGCATCACAAACAAGTTTACGTCCCGATTCGAAAATATCGTAGCTCCGGGCCTGACTAATTGTAAGACAATACAATGATGAATTAGGTCACTGAGGGTCAAGAGTGGATGAATAAGAAATAAAACCTGAAACAGCGACGTTTGGGAAACTAATTCAATTGACTGGAGGTCATACTAAGGTATGATGTGATTCTGTTTCGTGCAGGATATTCACACTTCGCGTTCGTAGTACGTGTTACTCTGCCTTCTTCTTGGTCTTCAGACTTCGAGACTGATTCCTGTATTCATTTCGGTCTGTTATTATTTTCTAATATTCTAATTTTAAAATCCGTGTTGGACGGTTTTCCTTCTGTTCCAATGTCCAAGTCCATGAACATTGAACTGTGTTCCTGCTATCTGACCTACACTTCGAAAAATAACTTGAACTCCAATTCTACAGTCCAATTACCGTAGACGAAAGATGCCGCATGATCTTTGGGCACAGAAATTGTTCACTGCAGTTGGAATAATAGGGCAGCTCTGACTTTCAGATGGCGGTTTAACTGGAGAGCGTTTAAGGAGGAAGCAGTGGACAGATTCTTAGTTAAGCTGCTCTTTACGTCGCCTGTAAAATCATAGCTGCATAGAAGTGTGGAGCTGAAGACAGTGGCTGTCAGAAACGACCACACGACACTTTGCCAACCCGCTTGAAGATCGACATCTGCAATTTGATGCATCACTGATGGCATCATGAGGTGGGATAGATAAATCTGTCTATTTACCTACCATTTACTGAGTCATGTCTATGGCCAACCTAATCAGCCCATTGAAATTTAAATTTGCCGATTGCACCTCCTAAGAGACGGCAGGGGCATTTTCTACATCTACATGGATACT